>NW_026067895.1:10992541-11055249 GCF_014885135.2 Alexandromys fortis | reverse complement strand
GGGGAGGGGGAGAAGAGTGGGGGAGGGGGAGGGAAATGGGAGGCTGGGAGGAGGCGGAAACTTTTTTTTCTTATTCTCAATAAAATAAAAAAAAAGTATGTAGGCTTAGGAGAGAGGGGGAACAACATATAGACAGTTACAAAAAGAAGAAAATAGCTTTAAAAACAAAGTTTTAAAAGAGATGGTAAAAGTAATATAGAAGAGTATGCACAGTCACAGACTAAAGGAATAAAGAAAATAAGCCACATAAAGATGGAATATATACAGAGAGTATGGATTATGTATATTATGGTGCTTTCTTTGAATTTTTGACTGCAGGAAGACATTTGATTCTGGAAGCTACTAAGTTAAACCAACATAAAACTATCTTGACCTCAAAATTTTGGTCAAAGGCTATGTTGCTTTGGAAATAGGATCTGCTTTTGTTTCCACAGATGATGAGAACCTGTGGATTCCTTCCAGGCTAATGTGGTTTGATGGAACAAGAACCCCCCAAAAGGTTTCCATGAAGCCTAAAATACTTTGCACAACAAACAGCAGGAAGCAATTTAGATGAAACAATGCCTAAATTCCCAAAATGGTTGTTTATAAATGGTTTACTTTCATTTTGAAAAGGTTAGTTATAAATGGTTAATGGAAATAAGGGGGTATGATATAAAGAAGAATACCTTGCATTGGTATGGATCTTGGTCTATTGATACACATTTAAGGTCAATTTTGTTGTATGTATTTCTGTTCTTGTTTAAGATATTATGTTTGGACAACTTATTTAAAATGTAATATATATTTAAGAATTATAGATTAATAGGTAGTCTTTTATAATAGTCAAACCTGTAGTAGTGATAGTTAGGATTTCTAAATGTACAGGGATATATTTCAAATGAATTGGTATTCTTCAGATTTTTTCAAAGACTTACAGAATATGGTATTTAAAAGGTTTTAATAACTTAGACTTTTCTTGACAGTGAGACATGTCTGCTTCTGGCAGCACCAATTACTTCAAAGGGAAGATGGGCATCTAAGATTTTCTTTATGGAGTTTGCTAGTCATTTGGGCAAGAAACTGATCTTGCCTGAACTGTTTGATGATATGCTGTATGAATTGGACATGTGGGACTCACAGAAAAGTGACTGCTGAACTTTCCAAAAGATGGGTATGGTCCTTCAGCGTTCCTGCTTCACTTAAGAAACTGTCAGACATTCTGCAGGATACAGAAGAAAGCAACTGATGAACTTTGTCATTACAAGGCAGAAGAGATCTTCAAATTTCCTACCTCATGGAAAAGTCGGCTGGATACTATGGGCCTGTAGACTGAAGATGGATGCCCCAATGTTACAGAAGAACTTTGGGTGACTGTCCAGGCAGTGAGAGGTCTTTGCCAATTCTAGAGTTTTGGAAGTTGCTTTCTATTTACTTCCTGTTTACTTGGGTAATATTATATCATTCTGAGGTCTTCGAAGAGTTGAAGACAAATAGTTAAATTTATAGTTTTCCTTAGTTATGATAGAAAAAATATTATAATTGTAATTCTTGCTTGATGCCTGTTTGTTATATGTAATTCTACTATGTTAAAGTTGAAACCTTCCTTTTTAATTAGACAGAAAGAGGGAGATGATGTGGGATGTACTTCTGTATATGTGTTATTTTATTGTTTGATGAATAAAGCTGTTTTGACCAATGGCTTAGCAGAGTAAAGTCAGTTGGGAAATCTGAACAGAGATATATAGAGTAGGCAGAGTCAAAGAGACAGCATGTGGCTGCCAAAGGAGAAAGACGCCAGCCAGAACCTTACCCAGCAAACCATAACCTCATGGTGATACACAGATTAATAGAAAGGTGTTAATTCAAGATGTAAGAGCTAGCTAGAAATATGCCTAAGCTATTGGCCAAACAGTGTTGTAATTAATATAGTTTCTGTATGATTATTTAGGTCTGGGAGGCTGGGAAACAAAAGAACAGTCTCCACCTACATCAATGGATATCTGTTAGGACCAGAGGATCACATGCCAATGTGGGCAAGAGAAGATGACAGCAGAAATATTCTTCTGTGCCCCATGACAGATCCTAGCAAGGAGGCCTCAGATCCTGAGTCTTTCTACTTTATGTGTCACTAGTATATATCATTATCCACAGATTCGTTCATAGAACATTTGATCAGATACCTTTGTACTCTGCTTTGTACTCTGTGGGACTGGTCCAAATTCTTTGAGAATTTTATATATATATATATCACATTTTTGTCCTATATATCTGACATCTTTACCAGAAATGTCTGAAATAAATGAATCACAATAATTATGTCTCCAATAGGTTAATCAATGTCCAAGCAAAAAACAAATATTGTAGTCTGAATGTCCAGTGACTTTATTTGTGGGAAGGGTACATATAGAGATAATCAAGTAAGATTGGTTATCTTTAGACCAATATATTAGTATTACTACAGAGAGGCAATTTTGGATATAGGCAAATCTACATGTAGGATGAAGATGATAAGAGACAGAGGGGAACCAAGAGAGATCTTTCCCTCACAGTCCTCAGAGAGAATAAGCTTACTGGTACCTTGATGGTCTTCCCGTCTCTAGACCAGTGAGATTTGTGCTATTTAAGACACAAATATTTGTCTTAAATATTTGTGATATTTTCTGATGGAAACCCTCACAAAGAAATTCAGTGCCTGTTGCTACAGAGTGCTTATTCTGTATGACATTCTGTTCTGATTACTTTAAAATTTAGTCTGAGAAAATCTCTATGATTGGTAAAATAATATTATTTATGCACAGAAGTTAAGAAAATTGACAGAGAAGGTTCAGATTGTAAGTGATAGAAAGAATTTGAAACCAGACATATTTTTGAGAATATACGCTCTACCATAATTTGTTAATAGCTTCTACAAGAACATTGCAAACTAGTGGGCTAGGATCATAGTCTCTTCACATATGTTCTGTAAGATCTTGGGGAAAATATGTTTTCTAAAGGTACCTAACCCTGTAGTTCCTCAAATAATCCTACATTTTCTTGTGGGCATGACCTTGTCCCTCCTAGTCCAAAGTCAGAGTCAATTTCTCTGTCTTCATGAGACTTAGTATGGACTATGACTGCTTTATTTAATGGAACAATTGAAATGATAGTATAATTGGTCCATGAATTGTCCTGAATGGGCCCAGAAACTATTGCTTACTGTCTCTTGCAGTCAGTTACTATATATTCAATTATTAAACCTACAGTGATATGAGAAGACTCCAAACATGGAGAGGCCCTAGAGAGGTGCTACAAGAAGGGAGGGAAGGAGACAAAGAAAAAACAAAGGAGCACAGAGAGATGCCAGATAGGAGGGGAAGAACCATTTTAGGAAGAAATGGATCTGTGATCTCTATCTAGCGCAGCTGATGCCAGGGGGTACAAATAGTGAAGAACCCAGACTAACCCTCATATCCCTGGATCACAAGTTCAGGTAAAAATGGTTGTTTCAAAAACATCAGTTGGGATCATTTGTTACACAGCATAGATAACTGATATAAACATCAATGATTTAAAGTAACTTAAACTTATTGCTAATAGCTACAAACTGAGAGCACAAACCTGCACACTCCCATGCACATGCATAAACAGCCAGTCACTCCTATGTTCCTCTTCTCTTACAAGCATTTACAGATTTTTCCAGAAGACTTATAAACTACTATACTTATCAACAAGAGATAGAGTCACCCTTTAGATGGGGCCACGAGAGAAGTGTAACTTCTGAGGTTCTCCGTGTCTCTATCAGCTCCACAATTCTCAGGCACATTCCCTGCCTGTCTCAGCAAGACATTTGGACTCTGAATAGTGCCTCCTTGTTCTCATCAAAGCCTTCTAACCATTCCCCAACTATTTAGGGTCATCCTTTGAGTGATAAAGCCATGCCAAGTGCGAGGAGGATTCACCACACTTTCTGACCCTCGTCTAGTTTCCCCTGCACAGAGTCCCTGTAGTCAAGGATGCGGGAGTTCAGTCAGGCCATCCAACCTTCCAAGGCTTTCTTGTTTGCTTGCTCACGACCACAGGAGGGGTGCTTCTCCAAAATTGAAACTTCATACTGTGCCATTCCTTCATCTCATTTCCAGGACCCCCTACTGTGCGACCGTGTGACACACAGTCATTCTGTGAGAATTGAGAAGGATATTGGCAGTTTGGGAGCTGTTGTTCCTGCTTATGTATGCAAAGAACATAATTGCTAAGCGCATCATCTGCTGTAATTTACACATCCACATATAGCACTGAGCAGGGCATCCTCCTCTTCCACGGGTACCCAGGGTTGAAGTTGCATGCACACTCCAGCCTGGAGAGAAGCTGGCTGTTTTCCAAGGCCTGAAGCAGCCCAGTGGAAGACTTGAATGGTGTGATTTCTGAGACCTCCAAATGAGACTGGCAGAATTCCTTGGGAGGTTATTTTAGAGCGTTCACAGGGAAGATGCAAGGGCCGTCTGCAGCATCTTGCCTCTTTTTGGCATTCTTGCCTCCTGTGTTTTAGGACCCTTGTCAGAGATAGCTGCAATGCCATATCTAGGACTGATCTGTCCAAGAGATGGTTTTAAATAATGGAGTTTCATGTGTCTTCAAGACCCAAATCTTGGAGCAGAGCAGCTGACCATCTTTTGAGATAATCAGGGACAGGAACTCCCGGGAAGGCCTGTTCTGATGTGTCCTGTTAACCAGATTGTCTTCACTCTGGGGTTTGCACACTTTTCTAAAATGTGAAGAAAAAAAAATCTAATCTGTATGGACTGCAAGATGGGAAGAGCCCCAGCAGCCTTACCCATGTTCACAGCCCTACTGGGTTGGCCATGATTGCACCCCAAAGTGAAGATTTTTCCAGAATCTTCAGATATAACCAGCACTGAATCCGAAGTTATAAATCTAGCATAAGATGTGGGTTCTGCTGTCCACTGAGGCTACAGTTTAGGCGTATTGTTATGTTGGGATAATGAGCCAATGAATTCAAAAGAACCAAGCAGCTGTGTTGGAAGACAGGCCAAGGATTCTGCCAGAAAACTCCGGTTCAGGCATATAGACAAATGGTTAAATTCTCACATTAGGACTCCAGAGTTTGAACCTCTGCTTAGCCACTTTCCAGCCGTGTGACCCGGGGCAGCCTCTTTAGCCACTCAAACTCAGTTATTTCGTTTTTAAGATGGGCGTAAGACCTTTGTCGGTGTCACTGGTGAAGTTCAAAGACTTCAAGCATGTGGAGAGCTAGGAGCAATGTGGGACACTTGGTGAGAACTCAGTGTGTGTTAGAGCTAGCATTTCTTGTGTTGTAGATCATGGATGTTCCTTCTAGCCTCAGAGATTTCCTTTGTAGGTTCTCTTAGTGACAAGCCTCACCTGTAGTTCCCAGGCTTTGAGCCATTCTTAGTTTCAAAGGGATGGAGTAGATCTGGCCTTTGGACCACAGTACTGTGCTACATACTATTTGCCAGCTGTCTTACGGTGGGACAGAAGTTTAGCCCACCCATGCTTCAGTTTCTCTACATGGAAAGGGAACAGCGGTGCCTACCACAAGCGATGGGTTGATTGTGCCTCATAAAAGATAGGTTGAAATACTCACTCCCAGTCAGAGTCAACATGACATAGATCTAATGGCGATACGCTCCAGTTAAGACAGGATCACTGAGTGGGCCCTGCTCCAGTTAGACTTGTGTTTTTAAGGGAGGAGAGAGACTTGGACACAAACGCGTGTGCAGAAGAAAACATCACATGAAGCCAGACCTAGAAGGATGATGGCTGTGTGAGGATGCCAGAGGTCACAGAAACGAGAAATGCAAGAAAAGAGCGTTCTGCGAAGCCATGAGAATCCACAATCATTTCAAGTTTCGACTTTCACCTCTTAAACTCTAAGACTATATTTTTGTTGTAGCTAAGCTTCTTGAGCTGGAGTACTTTGGTATGTCACCCCAGGGAACTGACCAAGAGATGATGTACACAAGCCTCCATAGTAGTGTGTTCGTTACAGCAGGCATCTACCCAGAAGATAAATTATCTCTACATAGCAAGAGATGCAAGGCCCCCATCTGCTGTGGAGGAGATGGCTGAATGGGCCACCAGAGCACAGGAGATGTCTATGTTTAAATACGAGCTCTTTAGAGGTACTTCTCTCTTCTATGGCCTTCAACCACTAGAGGGCATTTGAAGGACATTCGATCAATAAGAGCTGACCTCTTGTGGTCAAGTGGAGGCCACGCATTCTGTATGCCCCACTGTGCCAAGATGGTGGGAAATACTAGCAGCAACTCAGGCTGGTGGGAGTTAGGGGTGCTGAGTGCATAGAGGATAGACCTTTCAGTATGGATCCTGCTTTACTTGGAGGTAGTAACTATTTCCCCATTGTGTAGGAACAGGCAGGATAAAGACCTCAAGAAGTTCAAGAGTCATTTAAAAGAGGCTACAGAGGGCAATGCTGGACAGATTTAAGTGTGATTATATGCCTAATTAATGTAACCAGAAACAAGCCGGGAAAAATGGGAAAGCTGGGCAGCAATCATTCGTTCTTTGAAAAGGTACAAAGTTGAACTCTTAGACCAAGTCTCATTGAGCACGGGTCCCCATGATTCCCAATCTGGGAAGGCATTGAAGCTTGAACAGAAGCCCACAGAGACGAGGCTAGGATTAGACATTTAATTCTGCCCCTTTCGGTGATTGACATTCTAGCCGACCCTGGCTGATTCACTTAACCTGTCTGGGTGATTGCTTCCCAGTGTATGAAACAAGGACAACACCAGTCATCAGATCAATTTTCTAGGGTTCATTCCAGGCCCCTAATAAAAGGCACATTATAAACACCAATTGTAATTACACCTGAGTGTGCTTTTTACTTGGAGGGAGCCAGAGGCCTTTTCTGTCTTTGAAACTTCAATTATAAAAGTTAGAATCTCCTGCATTTGTCAGAGGTAGATAAAAATTTATTCGTAATATGAATCATATAAGAGCAGGTTAATGATGCTTGGAATCCAGAAGTGGGACATTACTGATGTGAGCCAATTGCCTGGAACCTGGAGACTTAGAGTCTGGTCCTCATTTTTTCACTAATTAACCCTGAGGCCCTGGGCAAGTCATTTCACCTCCCTGTGCCTTAGCCCAAAATCATGCAGTTGGATGAGAAATGTGTTTCCCAAACTTTAGTCATTCCTTTCCTGAGTTGTGCTATGTCTAAGAATCATTATTCAATCATTATTTACAACATTATAAAATGCGTTTACTTTGGCAAGTCTTTTAAATGTAAATGAGTACCGCATCCTGATTTAAACAATAGTATCCATGACATTACAGCTTTAGCGTACAAGTTTTATACATACACACACGTAACCCACTAAAGGACAAATATGCTTTGTTTGCATATAGCCTAAAGGCATTCAGGTAGACTTGATTTTCTTGGTTGATTCTTCTTTCTTTCTTCCTTCCTTCCTTCCTTCCTTCCTTCCTTCCTTCCTTCCTTCCTTCCTTCCTTCTTTCCTTCCTTTCTGTGGTCAGAGCTTCTTTCTGTAGCCCCTGACTATCCTGGAACTCTCTATGTAGACCAGGCTAGCCTCACAACTCATGGAGAACTGCCTATCTCTGTCTCCAGAGTGCCAGGATTAAAGGCATGCACCACCACTGCCTACTTGGCCCATGCTTATATACCTATGGGACCAGGAAGGGAATTTAAAAAAAGTGGTGATGGAAGCAGAAGATAAGCTGATCAACTCTTGGTTTGCACTTGAGTAGAAAAAAAAACTGTAATTTTTTTTTTTTTAGATTAGTAGTACTTTCCCCAGCAATTAGGTAACAACATTTGGGCTGGCAACTGTTAACTCAGAAAAAACTGTTAAAAGCGTCACCAAAGCCAGGTGAGGGGGAGTGTGCACCTTTAGTTCCAGAACTCATGAGTGGAGGCAGAAGGAAAATGATCAGGACTTCAGTGTCGTTCTTGGCTATATAGTGAGTTCAAGGTCATCCTGGACTACAGGAAACTGTCACACAAAAAGAAAGAAAAGACTATCAAATATTGCTAGAGAAATATTAGAAGAGAAAAACAATGTAAATATATTAACTTAATGGGAAAAAGGTCTCTGATTAGACGTAGAAAGAAGATAACAAGCAATGTGTAGGCCCACCCTACACCAGTGAATGAACATCTCCAAATTAACTTCTGAATTTAATGCAATCCAATGCAAACCTCAATAAATATTTCATTAACAAAGCATTAGCTTAAAATTCAGACCCATTGGAAAAACCAGAGGGTCAGGTAGTTTGCTGAGAGATTTTGTCTTCTAGGAATGTCAGGAGCTATACTCATGATGTCTCACCAGCATGACTGCCTAAATATGAGCTGGACAAGGACAGTAGCAGACATGCCAAAGTGGGAGGGGAGAAGTCCACATAGAGAACTACAGGCCACCAAGGAAAGCTAGGAGCTAGAGAAACAGTTGTTTACAGAAAAGAGCACAATGAATGGCTTTCCAGTACCAACTGGTTGTCCCTGAAAATGTATATACACGAAACATTATACAGATAGAGCAGGCTATATTAAGGAACATATATGTGCATATTAACATATATACATGAAATAGCAATTAATGAAGACAGAGGCCATGAATTTTAAAGAGAGTAAGGAGGGGTATATGAGAGGGTTGGTGAGGGGGGAGGAAATGGAAAAACAATGCATTTATATTTTAATTTCAAAAATAAAAATAAAATATCAATTGAAAAATGGTCAGATCTTTAAATCCGAAAGAAGAACTTATTCCACAAACTAGCATTCAAAATAATTGTTTCCTAGAATACCCTTGAAGAGCATAAGTAGTGTCTTAGTCACAGTTCTATTGCCATGACTAGACACCTTGACCAAGGCAACTCTTACAAAAGAAAGCACTTCATTGGGAGCCTGCTTACAGTTTCAGAGGGTGAGTCCAGTATCATCATGGCGGGGAGCATGGCAGCGCTTGTCCTGTTCTCAAAGGAAACCTCTGAGACTGCTGTCTAGAGATAGGAGGACTCTGAGCCTGGGGAGTGAGGTCTGTGTCCAAAAAGTTCATCTGGTCACTGTTGTGGAATCTGCATGGAGTCTGCTCACAAGCCCAAGTCTTGGCTTCCTCACTGTTTAGCGGAACTAACAATGTGTCTCAGGTATGGCAGAACTGACAGGGTCTGTGTTAAATGACATGCATGAGTAGCCAATGATACATATAGCAAATCATGCTTGAATGGCCAGCTGGACTTGACCCTAAGGACCATGGCATTAGGAAGGAATTAGGAGAGATTTTAGTCTGCTATTTCTCAGAAACAGAGTCGAAAGCCAGAAGAGATTTCAGCTGAGATACATACAGTGGAAACTCAGGATGTCGCCATGTTCCTCCAAAGTGGTATTTTATTCTTTGACTGTATGATTCAATGTCAAGTATGGTGATGACATGCTTGGACATAGCAACAATCAAATGTAACTACACAGAGACACCTAAAGATATTTGGAAGCCCATTGATAAAAGTTAGAGTTATTCCCATTGACTCGACAGTCAGCTTTGTGATAAAAAGCAACTCCATATATCCAGCATTGGGACCTTTCATATGTACATGTTTGTTACCCGTGTTGTGTTTCTTTATGTACAATGTGACCAGGTTAATGTCTGGATAATTACATTTCTACTTTTCTATTAAGGAAAGAATATCACCAGCTCACTCAAAGCATTGGGCAAGAAAGAGCCCTCTCCCTGGTCCTGTATATTGAAGCATTTTCTCCAGCTTCCTGGAACTGACCTTTTCACCCTGGGCTGAGAATGTGAGGGATAAGAAGAAATGCCTCTTGGGACAGCAAAATGGCTCAGTAGGTAAAAGTGCTTGCTGTGTAAGTCTGATGACCCTAGTTCACTCTCTGGCATTCACTAAAAGATTGAAAGAGAGAACCAGCTCCATAGAATTGTCCTCTGACCTCTACACATTCACTGGCACACACACACACACACACACACACACACACACACACACACACACCATCACAGGGGAAAAAAGAAATAAACTGTGTGATATTTTGATTGTGTTCTGACAAAGCTTGCTTGGAGTCCGAGGGCAGAGCCAGTCACTAACTGACCAAAGTATTTTTAAATTAATTAATTGCTTTCAGAAAACAATCTGTTCACATTTTACATACCAATCCATTAATCATAGAGTTTTGGAGGACTGTAGACAGAGAGGAGACAGGAAGTAGTAAGGCGGGACTGAAAGAGGATCTTGGCCCTTCTGGACAGAGGAATGAAGTGGCTGGTGACTGCTCCTTTGCTTCTCTGGTCTTTTAGGTTCTTAGTCCGATATTTGACTCCTGACTTTTAGTTGATAAAAGTTAATTACATTAATGCTCCATTAACTGTCTCTTGTGGTTTAGACCATAAACCCCCAATAGTATCTGAACCTGAGGCTCCCCTATAAGGGTGAGTCCAGGATTTGAAGGCCTCTTACTGAGAATTTTCTTTCAGGTTCTCCTCCTTAGGGTAGACAATGCTAGCAGCAGGCAAGCCCAAGCCTAGGTATGAGAAGTAACCAAGTGGGGTAGAGGGAGTAGCAGTAGGCAGGGCAGTGCAGGGTGTCAACGAACACATACAGATGGCTGGTCACACCACAGGGTAGACAGTGGAGGGGAGGGTGCATGGTTCAAGCCAGACCACAGTGAAAGGGGCAGAAAGAAAAGTAGGGTCGAGCTGTATGATTTTATTTCCCTTCTAGCCTTTCCCAGTACCTGCAATGTTACAGGTGGACACACTCACTACTGATGAATGTCACTTTATGTCTTCTCTCCCCAGTAACTTTCCTTTTGGTCATTCCTCAATACTTGTATAGATAGCTGATCAGGGACCAAGTGGAAAGGTTAAACTCCAAGATTATGATTCTTGCATTAGTGAGCATCTAATGATCCTTTCTACTCTCAAGCATCCCTGATAAAAATGTCTCCTAGGATCACAACTTCTTAAAACATGAAGAGAGTTCAGAGGTCATTTCTAAAGGGCATAAGAAATGAAACCTGGAGATACACAGATCGGTGGCAAAACAAACATACAGCTCACCTAGCATTTGATCTTAGTCTGTTGTATAAGCTTGTCAGCCTTCAAGGCATGGCCATTATTAGCCAATGTGATTTTTTTTTAAATTCAAAACGTGGTTTGTTCCAGGTCAAGGGGACTTCAGTTATGGCTCTTTGGATTTGTGTTTGTAGTCACTGCCCAGTGGGACCTAGGGCCATTTAGTACTTTCCACACCAGACAGACATTATAATTCTTAGTCAATTTCATATGACTCTGAAAAATTTTTCCAAACTTTATTTCATTAGTATATTTTTGAGCACTGATGGAGGCTTTTCTTCTTCTGAAACCTGGCTGGACCTGATCTTATTCCCTCTGCTTTGCTCTTTACTTAGGATGGAGAATATCTCTAAGATATGTCAGGGGCCAGTGAAGATCTCAAGACTCTAGCCTCTGGTGTCAGTATTATGCCTGTGTTCAGGGCCGAGGTAATGCTCCTAAATTTGAAAATAGACAGATCTGGGGAAAAAAGAAGAAGAATGTAAAATCTTGGAATTTTGGAAAAAAAAGAAGAATGTAAAATCTTGGAATTTCTATAAACACAAAAGTAACTTGAAGAAAAATGTTTTAGGAAGCCCAAACCAACAATTAGCCCCCCTTTATTTTCAGAAGAAAATGAAAAATCCAGAAAAGACAAGAGACTGAAGAGCAGTACCGTTGGTCCAGGTAACCATTCAGAATTAGGGATGACCTGACTGGGTGGCATTGTAGAAAGTATTGATGGGTCAAAGAAGAACCAGAGGATGTCTCCAAGAGAGCTCAGTCTCAACATTGCTAGGGTCAGCAAGGGCCAAAGTAGCTTGGAAGCCAGATGAAGACAGGAACAGACTGAAGGGCAAGTGCTCTCTGCAAGTGTGGAAGCAAAAGGCCATGATGAAGAGAAGATGAACAAATTGTGAGCAGAGCAAATTGTGAGGCAGTTCTGGGCTATTAGAGGGGTCTTTCAGACACAGACCTGTTCCCCAATGTGCATAGGGAAGGCCCATTTACAGTGCACTCCTGGGGCCTTGAGCTGAGTTCTTCAGCTTTTCTGTGACACACATGATGGATGATATTCCCAGGCAACTGAACCCCAAAACTTCTCCCATCACCTCAAAATGCCAAGAAATGCTAATGTCCAAGATTCTCTTTTGGAGACTACGCTTACCATGATTATGAGCAACAGAAGGCAGCAGCAGGTGTGGCAGTGTGAAACATAGGCTAGAGGAGGCTCAGGTTGGACATGCAAGAATTTCTGCTGCACGGAATCCTTTGGTTTACTACCCACCTGGCCTCCATCTTACACACCTTGAGTGGAGTTAGACACGATGAAGTGTCTGATGAGTCATTCTGGTTTAGTGGGGAGAGAAGAGAAACAAATTTCTGAGTACTTTGGATACAACTCTCCCTAGGAAGTTTTGTTCTGCCAGGACTGTGGCAGCGCTGGCCTTGTGGGGTGGATACTCACAAGAGGCAGCGCAGTATCTGGTCCTACCGAGAAGGTGAACAGGGAAAAGTCTGTGAACTCCCTACAAAGTGGAGATAGGATACAGAGCTGAAGACAGGAACTTTCATAAAGTGCCTCAACACAGTCAGGCTGTACTTGTTGGCAAACAGGAGTTGTCTTGTTGACATACTCAGCCATTACACCTTCCAGTGAGATGGGCCCAAGCCTAGATTACATAGGCATGATTTCAATTATACTCATTTACTTGAAAGATGAATTATATGTACAAGTGTCGTTTTGTCGATCCACTCCATCACCCATCTCATAGACTGTGTCTACCTTTCTCAGTGTGTCACATTGCAGAGCTGGGCAGTTGAAGGCAAATGAGTTTGCTTTGAATGATGTCAGGACTGAGGAAAGAGAAGTACCAGACGCTGAAATCTCCTTTTGTAGATTCTGTGCCACAGGACATGGTAGAGTAACACGCGTTTGTGAACATTACCTGAACTAGAGAGCTGACCCTGCAGTGTGTAGTCCTCAGAGGGAAAGGAAAATGCAAACAACAGAAGCCAACCTGCAGCTATTTGGACCCCATCGCACTCCCTTATCCTTGGCCCAGTGCTTTTGCAATGAACCACACTTCTTATTTCATTTTTGAAAAGTTGATCTTGGATTTCAGAGTGAGACCAGAGAGTTGGAGAGAATTTAGAATTTTAGTTAATACTAATTTTTATTTCATGAAATGCCTTTCTCAACATTAATGAGCTGCTGACCAGTTAGTGGTCCGCTGATTGACTTGGCCCTGCCAGCTCCATGCTCTAGTTAGGTGCTAACAAGTACAGACGGTTTCTGACTTGTGATTTGACTTAACCATTTTCAGTTTTATGATTGTGCAAACAATGTAACTTTATGATATATATTCCATGGCAAGTGTACTTTCGCTTTTGACTCTTTTTCTTCTGACAGCCTAGCAATATATAGTAACATACTAGCATATGATGCTGGCCAGTGGTTAACTGCAGTTACAATCAGCCAAAGCATCACAAGGGGGAAGTAACAGATATCCTACAACATGCTGGGGGCTCAGCTATGAAGTTCAGTGGATTAAGGTTCATTTTTCAACTTATGATGGGCTTATTAGGATAGAACCCATCATAGACACGGTGCTTGACTAAAGTCAACTATAGTTTAATATGAATGATATTAAATAATTTAATTTTTGAATAATAGCACATTGACCCTTCTGATACCTACAAATGTTTTATCAATTTATATAAATCAAAGTCATAAGAAATTGACATTCTATCACTATAGGTTACACATAGATTTCAAGTTAAAATTTACAGGACCAACTGAAATATAAATTGGTCTTATCAATTGTTTACAACTTTGAGTCACAGGATGACTTACTGTTGAGAAGTGCTTTCTCGATTTCTTCTTCAGAGAGCTCGCTATTGACAGGTAGAAATGTTGCTGAATTCTGTATGTAAATGTAATGTCCTGTAACTGTCTCAAATTCACTGACTAGATCTAACCATTTTATTGTTTGCATTTTAACCTATATGCTCAAGTGATCTTTAGGAAGAGATAGTTTGACTCCTTCCTTTCTGTAGGTAGGTGCTTAATTTCTTTTTCTTTCCTTGCTCTGGCTGGGAGCACCATGTTGAACAGAAGTGATGAAAGTGGTTATTTTTGCCAAAGTTTAGAGAAATCAAAAGGTACCAAAACACACATGGTGGAAAACCATTTCTCTAATAAAAGATACTGGCAATATTGGATACATAGGCAATGGAATGAAGTGTGGGTATATCTCTCATCATATATAAAATTAGCTTAAAATGGATAATATAAAGCCTAAATTATGAAATTATTAGATGAAAATGTAAGAAACAAGCTTTTCATGGGCCAGCTCAGGAGACCGCCAAGATAAGAACTTTAATAAGAATGTCTTATACTTCAGTGTCACCCAATACAGGTGACAGCGATGATCATAACAGTGACCATATATCTAATGTTTCTCTGTCACGTCCTGTGGACTAGAGATTCTCCACATAGATGTTTACACAAGCTTCTCCTCAGAAAGCTCTAGCAGGTTGTTATAATCATCACAGGCTTTGAACAGATGTAGAAACAGCTCAGGGAGATCGCCCCCCCCCCACCTCAGCTCCTGAAAATCTCACAGCAAGAAACAGAAAAAACAGGATTTGAACCTGTTCAGCGACTACAAACTCTGATCCTTTATGGATGTGAACGATGCAGAGTCTGGCACAAACTGAGAATGCTGTGGTGGTGAGGGAAAGTTGCAACGAGGGAACTAAGTGAAGCATGAACATGTTCCCTAGATTCTAAGAGCACAGAAATGGGTGCAGAAAGGAGTGTCAAGACTTCAGGAAGGCAGGGGATGGTGACACAGCTTCGGTAGGCGGAATGCCGGTGGTCCATTGATTCACGTTGATAGGATGGGCTGGGGTCAGATTATGAGGCGTGGCAGAGCTAAGCTAATAAGCTCGGATATTACCACAGAGGCATTAACAAATTAAATTTTGCATGGGTGAGTGTGTGAAGAAGAAATCTTTTAAAATCATAATCTAATTGGGAAAACAGATTAAAGATGAAGGGGAACTGAAAGTGAACCGCACCACATAGTTCTCAAACTCAGCTGTGGACAGAATCACTAGGGGAGGTTTTTGGCTTTTTGTTTTTTAAAATGCCAGTGTCAGGGCCCCACCTCGGTTCCATTTAATCAGAATCTCTGAGGTTAAGACCAGGTATAAGATTTCTTTAAAGCTCCCCCAGGTGATTCTAATGTGCAGCCAGGGCTGGGAATCACTGAGTTAGATTATTGCAATCATGCAGCATATAATAAGTTTTTGAGCTAGGATGATAGCAGGGGAAATGACAGAATGGAGCAGGAACCGTGGAGGTAAAGAGGGAGTGACAGCCATGTCATTCAGGGAGCAACTATTACAGGGAGGGAGGGAGGGAGGGAGGGAGGGAGGAGCGAGACAAAGATGCTAAATTGTAAGAGAAAGGATGCTGGGTTGGCGAAGTCACCTGTCTAGGGTATGTAAAGATTCAAAGAAGAGGGGACGGTCTGGGGAGCCAGATGTCTGAAGGCCAGATCAAAGGAGAAAGGCTAGACTGTGATACACAGATTGAAAATGATCTGCCCATGAAATACATTTGAAATGAGAAAAGGCAGGAACACACAGAGAAGACAGAACACGCAAAGAAACAAAAAGGCAGACCTTTGGGAGGTGCTCACGTTCAGAGGCAGTGAAAAGAGAAACAGAAGAGGAACAGAATGCAGATTCAGAGAAAATTCAACCAGCCAAGGAATGGCAATGGGGGGGGGTCATGAATGATGTGAGTAGTGATGGGAAATTCCACAAAATGGGGACCCCGTACCCTACCTAGGCCAGTGCTCTTAGTACCCGACGACAGCACTACTGTGGTTGTCATAGCTGTGACTTTCTACCTGGGACTCTTACGCACACAGTTTTGCTTGCTGTGATGGCAATCTGGTTTCTTCTCTTGATGAGGCAAGAACACACATTAAGCACATGCTCCTGCCTATTAAACAGGCTGAAGATGTCGAGGGTATATTAGAAGACCTAAGACAGCAAAGAGGTCAGGAAAGGGAAGTCTTTCAGGAGGCAGAGGGGACATAAAAGAGGAATCAACAAGTTGATACATAAAAAATGGTGACATCATAGAAAAGAGAGGTCCCACATTAGACTTGACTCTCAGTCTTTCTCAACCACCTAAAACTAAAAGCTATAGTTTGGCTTCTGTGTTAAACAGCAGAAACAGGATTTTTAGCTCTGGTGACTTGATGAAGTTTGAAAAGAATATTATCCAAATGCAGAAAGGTGTGTTGAAAACCTACAGTCCAGTAAACTGATTGTTAAGTTCTCACAAGATAGACTAGTATTTAAGGACTTTTTAATATTCTTAAAAAGAAAAGAATAACAGCTGTCAGCATGCCTTTCCCAAGGAGATGTTGAATCCTTTATCTTCAAGACCTTTTCCGATTAGTTGACAGAGAAGAATGTATCTGGCAATATCTTTCTTGATGTTCTTGTGACCAACCTGGGAAATATTATATGGTGAAGCCAGAGGTGGATTAACAGCTGGACTTACTTAAAGGCTTACAGAGGAGAACTTGGCTAGGCATAAAGCATCTGGATGTCACTTAGTTCCTTTTATCCAGAGAGTGGATACACTCTATCTCTTAGTTCTAGATTCCCCCATTTCTAAAATGGGTCCTTCTAGAAATAGACCCAATGACAGCTTTCTTTTCCAGCACACAGGGGTGAATAAGCATCAAAAAGGGGAATGAGATGGGACAAGTCTTATGTTTGAGAAAGTGTCATTAGCCTTCAGTGAAGTACTGTATTGATTTCAGTATTGAACAGGAAACCAAAAGCGCCACTGTCCTAATCTCCAGTCTAAATGGACACACAGCCATTTAATTATAAATAAGTAGATATATTTTGACTAATGATGAAGCACATAGAAGATAAGTAACTATAAAATTCTAATGTTGTTTGCAACTTAAGGTGAAGAAACATAATAATAAATTAAATTAAAAATGAATAGAAGTAAAAAAATAACAAATTTCAATGGAGAAATAAATAAAAGAAACTAAAAACAAAGGATCACAAAATCAAGAGCTGGATTTTTCAAATGGATAAACTCACACATGTATGCACACATACACACACTCATGCAAGAAAAGAAGACCAACCGAATTGACAAATACTTTGACTAGAAAAATACAATTCAAATAAAGTCAGGGACCAAATAAAAAGACATTTTAACTGACATTACAGAAATACAAAGGATCATTAGATACTGTTATGATACAACATCAACTTATAGAATTCATAACTTTTTTGTACAATAATAATAAACCATCGGAGAGAAAGCTTCATCTGAAAATAGAACTGAACCCTAATCCTGCAAGTTACAAATGAAAAATTACGATTGAGCTTCCCCAAAGAGGTAGAAAGCCTACAATATCAATACTGCAAAATACTTATGAAGGAAATTGAAAACTGGGGCTGGTTTTGAAATTAAAAACTGGCTGCCGGCCTTAACACCAACTGCTCAGAAAGTTAAGGCAGGAGGGTCGCAAATTCAGTGTCCACCAGCTTGGGCTATATAGTCTAGGCTGGGCAACTCTGTGAGACTCTGTCTAAAAACAAAGCTGTCAACACAACTAAGTGAGAGATTGCCTTTTCATATGGGCAGTAACACAGAAAATAGACAGGCACACACACACACACACACACACACACACACACACACACAGAAAACATCTCATGTCTGTGTATTTGAAGAATTCACAATGTTACTAATCCATGCTACTTAAAGCAGTCTTTAAATTCAGTGCTATGCCTAGCAAGACACCAATTACATTCTTTACAGAACAAAGAAGGCATTATAAAATTAAAAAAAAATACTTGAGTCGCCAAAGGAATCTTGATCAATAAAACAAAAAAACAAAATAATCAGAAAATATTGCACTACATGACATTAAAACACACCACAAAGTTACCATAACCATAAAAACAGACACAATGTCCAGTAGAACATAAACCACACTGATCTTTGGCAACACTGCCAAGAATACATTGTGGGGAAAGGCTAATTAGTCTTTTTAATAAAGTATACTGGGAAATTTGAATATCTACACGCAGAAGAATGAAACCAGACCTCTGTCTCTCATCATACATAGAAACCAATTCAAAATAGATGCATGAATTTAAATATGATATTTGAAACTATGAAACTACTAGAAGAAAAGGATCATGAGAAATCAAAATCATTATGGCATTGTAAGAGTTAAGGATTGGGAGTGTAAGATTTCAAATACACAAGAAACAAAGAACTAGAACAATGACTTCACCAAGCTAATGGAGCATCTATCTAGCAGAGGAACACGCAAGGAGGTAATGTACAAAGTGGGGGAAAATACTTGCAGATATACATATGACAAGGAGGTGATAGTGTGAGGAGCTTAAACAATTCAAAAGCAAAAGTTCATAACAACACACAGTTAAAACAGAACACAGAGCCTTGAGGACATTGCTCAAAAGTAGATATATAAAAGGTGTGTGAAAAAAATATTAACTGTACTAACAAGACTTTGTTTGGCTGCGTCAATATACCCAACAAATAACTTAAGCAAAGCACTGTGGGATGCTTTTCTGTATTCTGTGAATATGTGTTGTTCTCATATGGTTGATAAATAAAGCTGCTTTGGCCTATGGCAAGGCAGGATAGAGCAAGGCAGGAAATCAAAGCAGAGACACAGGAGAAAAAGGGTAGGGTCTGGGAGATGCCAGCCAGCTGCCAAGGAAGCAAGATGTGTAGAAAATGAGATAACAAGCCACGAACCATGAGTCAAAGCGTTCTTATCTACGCTAATTTAATTTAAATGTAAGCACTAGCTAGTAAAAATCTGAGCCATCAACCAAGCATTTATAAGTAATGATAAGTGTCTGAGTGGTTATTCAGGAACTGGTGGGTGGGAGAGAAACCTCCGATTACAGCATAAGACTGACTCTCTTGTTTCTCGTTTTTGTTTTTCACTCATAGCTTTGGAGCTTTTTGTTCAGAGGCCTTGGCTCTGTTTCTAGAATTTTTGTGAGGCAAACATCATTTTGTGAGACAAACATCAAAGGCTACTCTGCTTATAATGGGCAGGATACAAAGGGGAATTAACGGAACAAGGGACCAGGCATTACCAAAAGCACACCTTGTAGGTGTACATCTACCAGCAATGCCCTTCCTTCTCAATCTAAAAGTATTCATGAGGAGATAAGCTTCCTGCTCTAGGTAGCATTAAAGTTCAGAAGGATCACTTGTAAGAAATTGTAGACAAGAGTTTTCTTGGCCAGATGTTTTAGGTAAGACAGGTTTTAAATTTATATCTAATTGCCTAAGTTTACAGGAAAGGCAGATTGATTTTAACTTCCAAGTAACAGAGTTCCACATTCGGACTCAGTTCTTCCAAAAGCTTCAGTACCTACAAGATAAGCCTTTTCTCATGCTTTTATCATCTTAAGAAATGTTTTCCTAACATTGACTAAGCATGAATCTGTTTTTCTGGAAGTAGGAGGAACGCAGGCATCACCGGTGGTAAATTTAGGGTTTAGAAGTTCTATGTTTCCTGCTATTCTTTTGACCAAAGGTGTGGGGATTTTAATAGTGATTTTCCAGGCCATCAAACTGTTTCCTCTCACAATTTCTTAAAGAGCAAGTGTGGTAAAACAAACAAGCTAAAAAGACAAAAAAAAAAAAAAAAAGCGAGCTAGGATTCTGCAATCCAGTGTCAAGCTACCTTGAACACAAAGGGTCAGAGGTATATAGCATTGTATCTGGGGCAGTGGAAACTGTGTTTGTTAAGTGGGCACTGCTCGGATTGCACATTTGGCAATGCCTAGCCTTCCTTCTTTGGATCTTTAATTGCGTTTCATGCTAAAGTCAGAGGTCTTGAACGTTAATTTCCACTTTTAAAAAAATAGCCTATGTATTCAATGTGTCAAGCTTTTTTTTCCCCCCTGAAACGTCTTTTCTCTAGGTTTTTGGAGTGTGAGCACAGACCAGTTTAATGAAAGCAGGAGGGCCAGCTGCTCCTGAACTGTGGGCCTGCAGGTCTTCCAGATACTGGGATTTAGGGTCCTCCCATCCTTGTGATTTAATTCCATGGGACACTGGGACAAGTATAAAGGTTCTCAATCTTATAGTGCAAATCATTACAACAAATCATAGAAATTCCTCACAACACACATTCCTTTTCTCTCCAGTGGGGAAAGTAACTATAGGATAATGAAATGAACAAAGGAGACAACCAGATAAACCAGCCAATCACAGGTCTTCAAAACAGACAATGGCGTTTTCGATGTAGACATGATGGCTCATCAAATCTGAAACAACTTGGGCCTCATAGGAATATTGAAAAAAATTAAACAATAAGTATGGATGTTAGCCAAATACCTGAGCTGATTGGCTTATAAAAAAAGGATTTTCTTTGGGGTTGCATTGGTGGACATCCCCATTCATGATCAGGTGACTTTGCTTTCGAGGTTGTGACAAGGTCATGACAGAGCAGTGAGCCAAGCTGCTCACCTCATGTCTGGGATGTGAAGAGAGAAAGGCAGAGATCTGTTTCTCAGCATCTCCTTTAAGGAAACACCTCTGCCCCCACAGTGACCTAAATCCTCCTACTAGGTCCTACCTGTCAAGATTTCCACCATCTCCCAACAGTGCTAAGGTGGAGATTAACCATTAGGACATGGGCCTGCAGGGGCATTTCCGATCTGAAGTACAGCAATATGGAAGTCTAAGGCACATTTAGTAAATGTGGTTCCTTTTTCCTTTTCCATTGCCCTAAGGCTGTGGAAAGTCTTAAGTGGGAGGATCAAATGATTCTTGACATCAGAGGGCAGCAAGGCCCTGTATGCCGGCCTGCAGAAGGTGGGAAGGAAAGCAGGTCACCATCAGGAGTTGAGGAAAAGGACTGAGAACAAGGGGCTATGGGACAGAGATTATTCATCACCTACCTTGTAATTTTAATGTCAGTATATAATCAGTGATGCTTAATGAAAAGAAACCAGGTAAAACATTGATTCAAACGAATGGAATAACAAGTGTTGTAGGATGAGCGGCGGGCTGTGTCCCACCACCCGGCTAGCTTAGCCCCGAAATAATTACACAGAAACTGTATTTGTTTAAACACTGCTTGGCCCATTATTTCTAGTCTCTTATTGGCTAACTCTCACATCTTGATTAACCACTGAGCCACCTCTTCAGCCCTTCTTTTCATTTTTTGTCCTTTTAATTTTTTTGGTATATTCACACACACGCATATATATATATATATATATATATATATATATATATAATTGTTCTTAGAAATACACATACACATATATATACATAAATACACATTATTATATATTTCTAAGAACAATTTGTCTTTCTGTGGCTGCTCCATTTTTTCATCATTTTTAGTTTTGTTTACAGGTGCAGAATTTCCTCAAATCTCCCCTGAGAAAATACTGTTCTATTTTATTACTGTGCTATCTCTAATTCTCTTTTGTCCATTTTTATATTTCTTTAATTTTCTCTTTCATTCATGATGGAAGATTTTTAAAATTACTTTTGATTTTTTGAAGGAATTTTATATGAGTACAGTGTATTTTTATTGTATCCCTCTACTTCCCCATTTCAATGCTTCCCCCATCTCTCTCTCAAACTCATGGCCTCTTCTCCTATAATTATATGGGTCCAGTTAGTGTTGCTGTATGGACATAGATGAAGGACATGAACAATCTGCTGGGGGCTGGTCCTGGAGAAAGTTGACTCTTGTTCCCTCAGTAGCTATGGTCTTCCCAGAGCTCTTCAGCTATGGATGGACCCTGGAAATCCTTTCCCAACCATGCTAGAATATTCACTGGCATGCTCTCTGTAGGTCTTGTGCAGGCAACCCTAGCTGTTGAGGTTTGGGCATAGTATCCAGGTCATGGCCTAATGATACTCTTCCACAGCAATTTTATGGATCTTCCAATTTTTCTGCTCCTTCTCCCAAAATGTTTCCTATCTTTGGTTGCAGGGGTTGTGTTATAGATGTCCCATTTAGAACTGGGTCTGCTGCTTGCCCCTTGAACTTTAACAAGTTATAGTTCTCCGTAGTAGCCTCAGCCTGTATTGCTGCAAAAAGAAGGTTCTTTGATGGAGGGTGAGAGTTTTATTCATCTGCGGGTAAAAGGATACATATCTGGAAGGCTATCAAGTTAGCAAAATGGTGGTAGTTGGTTCTCCTCTAGAGTCTATCAGCTCTCCAGCACTGATTCATGGCTAGGTTTGCAGTACTAAGTATGAATCCCCCCATTTGGTGAGCCTTAAGTACAATCAGACTACAGATGGTTATCCCCAAGATAGTAATGCCACTATTGCACCATTAGGCATATCTTACTAGGCTAGTGCTTATGTGATTCGGAGGATTTAGAGCAGGGTAGGATTACTGATAACTTCCCCCCTGGAAGTTCACATAAACCCTCCTGACACTAAAAGAACCATCAATGTGAAGGCTTTCAGATAAGTATCAGCTTAATTTCTCCAAGCTCTATGTGAATTTGTGGTGTCATCTTTGCTGGACCTTGGTTGTCAGTCTTTGCTATGGGTAGAGAAGCACTGACTGGGCTAGCTCTTTAGATGTAGGAGTGAGGTTTCCTGACCAACAACACTTGTTACAGTTTCTTGTTTTACAGTTAGGAGTCAACCACTGAATTTGGGGTAAGAGAAGGTGGATCCCCAGACTCTATAAATTATCTTTATTTTGCATTGTATCAAATGTACCACTTTTCCTAAATCTTTACTAGATGGGCTACAGTCTACTCAAGTTCTTTCAAAAGAGATATTCTCATGGTACTTTTGTGGTGATTTTGTTCAGAGATAGATTCTCAGTTAGTTATAGGTTCTGTCTATGGAGAAGAGAGGGAGCTGATTGCTATTCAGGCCCTCAGGTCAAGCCATTGTTTTTAGGCTTTCTTGGTCTGCAGCCTTAGGGAGATTATTCTGAGAAGAGAAAATTCAGCCCATGCTTTGTTACCTTGCAAAATTTTTAGGTTGAAGTTTTCTCTGCTTCTTTAAGTTGGGGACATTTTCTATTTGTTTCTAATTTTTGAGAAAATCATTACCATAAGTTGCCTGATGATATTCCCTTGTTCCTCCTAACATATGTGTTTATCTGAACATATTCTCATCATTCTATTTTCTGTGTGATGCTGGGAGAGAGGGGCTGTGAATGAGTCACACGAGGAAGCCATCACGAAACGGAAGTCACAGAGACTCCAAAGAAACCCCTTAACTGCTCTTATTATCCAACACTGTGGCAATTTTAGGGGAGCCTCAAAAATCTTGTCTGAGAAATCATCTCTCTTGTTAACACTGCTCTGACTCAACGTTTTTCTTCCTCAGGCTGCACCTACATCAGGACGTGTCCCCTGCCTCCTCCCACCCTCTACCTCCTGCCAGACACAATGATTTTCATCAGCTTGGACTTTTCGCTCAAGAATATTTTCCTCCTGTGAACAGCATAGGAGACAGGGAAGCATAAGTAGTCCCAGCCAGAAACGGAACCTTGTGTGGGATGGGTGTGAAGAAGGTTTCTAATCACTGTTTCAATGGGTGTTAAACCATCAGAAATAACAAATATGAATGTCCTTGCAGAAATGAAATAATAAAGCGAAGATTTTTCATTTAAGAACACTAAGGCCAGGTAGCTGAACATAATAGAGAGACCACAGGACGATAGAGCATGAGGGTGGCCTTTCATAAGATTAGACACTTTCCCCCTCTCCAAAACATTAAGAAATGGACATCGGTTTTTAATAAAGAGGAGACTGAGCATAGCCTTTGTTTACATTTCTTGAATAGCACACCACAAGAATGCTAACTTAAGCCACGGAAATGACTTTCGAATTTAACTCAAAGTCACAAAGATATATATCCACTCTGGTTGTCTTCTCTACCCATCATAAATATGTGGAGTGAAGGCTTGTAAATCTGCCAATTCACAGCACAACCATTGCCATGACAATCTAACTAATGATCTTCAAATACTGCTTGACTTATCCAAAGACAGCTTTCTCTTTTTGACAGAGAAAGATACCCTTCATAGGTTGTTTTCAGAAAGGCCAAGATGTGTGTATTGGTGCAATAGAATATCTGACCAAGGGGTAGAAGACAAAGCTACCAGCCCTGTCCTCAATGCATTGTGACCACTGGCCTTCTCCCATTCGCTCCATTTGCTACCTCCTTTAAAAATGCAGTTTATAAGTAGACATTGGACATGAACTTTGGTGCCACATATCTGATGGACCTTATAGAGCAGCTCTAACATCACCCATTGTTCTAGTCAAACCCTAGTCTGAGTTTCTTGGAGAAGCTTGGAACCTTCCTAGTGACAGGCTATGATATATGCTTCTTCTTCAATAGCTGTTCGAAAGTTTTTATCCACAACATACAGAGACTGTTAGAGTAAACTATAACCAATCAAAATTCAAAGTTATCTTCAAGTTGTCTTGATTTGCATTTCCCTGATCGCTAAGGAAGTTGAGAATGACCTGAAGTGTCTTTTGGCCATTTGAACTTCTTTTGTTGAGAATTCTCTGTTCAGCTCAGTGCCCCATTTTATAATTGGGTTGATTAGCCTTTTACGGTCTAGTTTCTTGAGTTCTTTATATATTTTGGAGATCAGACCTTTGTCAGTTGAGGGGTTGGTGAAGATCTTCTCCCAGTCAGTGGGTTGCCTTTCTGTCTTAGCGACAGTGTCCTTTGCTTTACAGAAGCTTCTCAGTCTCAGGAGGTCCCATTTATTCAATGAGGCCCTTACTGTCTGTGCTGCTGGGGTTATACGTAGGAAGTGGTCTCCTGTGCCCACGTGTTCTAGAGTACTTCCCACTTTCTCTTCAATCAGGTTCAGTGTGTTTGGACTGATATTGAGGTCTTTAATCCACTTGGACTTGAGTTTTGTGCATGGTGATAGATATGGGTCTATTTTCATTCTTCTACAGATTGACATCCAGTTTTGCCAGCACAATTTGTTGAAGATGCTCTCTTTTTTCCATTGTATACTTTTAGCTCCTTTATCGAAAATCAGGTGTTCATAGGTTTGTGGGTTAAAGTCAGGGTCTTCTATTCGATTCCATTGGTCGACTTCTCTGTTTTTATGCCAATACCAAGCTGTTTTCAATACTGTAGTTCTGTAATAGAGTTTGAAGTCAGGGATGGTAATGCCTCCAGACGATCCTTTATTGTATAAGATTGTTTTGGCTATCCTGGGTTTTTTGTTTTTCCATATAAAGTTGATTATTGTCTCCTCCAGATCTGTGAAGAATTTTGATGGGATTTTGATGGGGATTGCATTGAATCTATAGATTGCTTTTGGTAGAATTGCCATTTTTTCTATGTTGATCCTCCCAATCTAAGAGCAAGGGAGATCCTTCCATTTTTTGGTGTCCTCTTCAATTTCTTTCTTCAAAGACTTAAAGTTCTTGTCAAATAAATCTTTCACTTCCTTGGTCAGAGTTACCCCAAAATATTTTATGCTATTTGTGGCTATCGTGAAAGGTGATGCTTTTCTGATTTCCCTCTCTGTTTCCTTATCCTTAGTGTATAGGAAGGCAACTGATTTTTTGGACTTGATCTTGTATCCTGACACATTACTAAAGGTGTTTTTCAGCTGTAGGAGTTCTTTGGTAGAGTTTTTGGGGTCACTAAAGTTATGGAGCCCAGTCTCAATGGATACATTTACAAAACAACTCCTATACCTAAGGCTCAGGGGATACTGCAGAAGAGGGGACAGAAAAACTGTAAGAGCCAGAGTGTCAGAGAGTTTTCTCTGTGAATGTGTTTCCTAGTAACAACAGAAGCTACTCCCCTAAAATCTCACCAACATGACTGCACAGATGTGAGATGAAGACAGATGGACCAATGGACTTGCCAAAGTGGACAGAGAAAAGCCTATGAGGCCCCAACCCTACAAAGAACTGCAGGCGACTAAGGAATGCCTAAAGTGGTAGAAATAGTCAGTGTAAGGGAGGATACACGAGTTGGCTTTCCAATACCAAAAGGTCAGCCCTGAAAACACACTTTAAAGTAGCATTATACAGACTGAGCAGGTTAATTTTGGAATATATATATATATATATATATATATATATATATGTGTGTGTGTGTGTGTCTGTGTGTGTGTGTCTGTGTGTGTGTGTCTTTGTGTGTCTGTGTGTGTGTCTGTGTCTGTGTACATATATATGCATGCATGTAATAACAATTAAGAACCCATGAATTTGAAAGACAGCAAGGAGGGGTATATAAGAGAGTTTGGAGGGAGGACATCTTTTTTATCCAGAGTCACTTTTAATTCCAATCCCTTGAATATGAGTACTGTTTGGTGGCTTGCTTGTAACATATCAATCGGGCAGAAATGATGTAAGGCTGAGGCCAGGTCATAGAGAGATTGATGGCTCTCTCCATACCCCCATTACTTACTGCCTAGAATCTGGCTACCATTTTCTGAGGACATCTAACAGACAGAAGGGCAGGTTCCTGTCAAGGAAATGGGTTCTTTCAGCAAGCCAAAAGAGGAGATTTTTCTGTCAGCTTTTGCCAGTGACATCTGAGAAATATATCTTCTAGCTCCAGTCAAGCCTTCAGGTGACAACAGCCCTGGCAGACACATTTCCTGAAGTTTTATTAGTCCCTGAGGAGATCCAACCAAATACTCTCCTCCTAAATCCTGACCCATAAAAATGATGAGATCATATATATTGTCTTAAATTTTTGGCTTGTGTGGAAATTTATTACATTGTAGTAGATAATCAATATACTTTGTTTTCTTGCTGTACACACTACTTTTAACGTTGTGATGGGCTTTAGATTTCTTTTGCAATAATTTAAGTTATACTTCATTGTACTTTGTTTAACTTTGAATATATTTTATTTGATCTCTTTCTTTAGTCATAAAAGTCATTCTTTCTAACTGAGAAGGTGTACTAGAAAAAGTTCAAATGGTTTATTAGTGCTGCCATTGTGCTTCCCTGGCTGCAGTTGTGAGTGGGGCGAATTCTGCCGATGAAGGGGTCTGAGTTTGCCATGTTCTCTTCAGGACTATCAGAAGTTTGGAAGAAAGAGACTGGTGTTGGAGAAGTTGTTGACGTCTCAAGAAATAAATGTAAGGAGAGGGATTGAAAAGAAATAACATACACAAAATTGGCCACTTGAGAAGCAAAGCTTCTCACAATTGTGAGGCTGATAGCTCCTGAGAACTTGGTGTTTGAGCAGAAAGCTTAGAGAGCACAACCCCTGCTGTAGAACAATGGCAGCAAGCACATAGGTGAAGGCTAAGTTCATCATTAAGATTGAAATGTGGCCAAACCAGACGAAAGGACTAGGAAATGGTCATGGTGGAGATTTAAATTTTGTGTTACTGGTAAGTGACAAGAAATCCTGAAAGTGTCATGTCCCTCTTTGGAAGAATTAGAACAATGAAATAAACGCTAAGGAAACCCTGATTGCCAACCCAAAAAAATCAATTTTCAGATAAGAAACATTGCATTTACATGGACTTTATTTTTAAAAATATTACTTCACTTTTAAATTTTATTTTTGACAGTGTTGGGGATTGAGCCCAGGGCATAATTCATTCTCGGTAAATTCTATACCTGTGAACTACAGTCTAAACTCCTGTACTTATTTTTTTGAGATAGTTTCTCTTGATATTTATAACACAATAATATCTAGGAAACAGAATAATTCAAAGTTGAAATAAAATTAACAAAATAAGTATAAGACATATATATCAAATATGACAAAACATTACTGATAGACTTTTGAAAAATCACCCTTGACCAGTAGCTAATATATACCATGTCCATCAACTGGACACTGGCAACTAGCATTGTCAAGATTTAATTCTCTCTACAATGATTGCAGCCTAAATTTCAGCAGGTGGTTGGTGTGTGTGTGTGTGTGTGTGTGTGTGTCTGTGTGTGTGTGTAAAAACTGATTCTACATGCTGTAGGACAATGGTCTTGTACTCTGTAAAGATTTGTCACTTGTACTGTTTTAATAAAACAGTGATTGGCCAGTAGCAAGGCAGGAAGTAGAGGTGGGGCCACCAGGTAGGAAATATATATAGCAGGAGAATTCTGGGAAGAGGAAAGGCTCAGTCTACAGTCATTACCCAAATGCAGAGGAAGCAAAATGAGAATTCCTCATTGATAAAGGTATCAAGTCACATGGCTAGCACAGACAAGAAGTATGGGTTAATGTAAGATGTAAGGATTAGTTAATAAGAAAGCATGAGCTAACAGGCCAACCAGTTTATAAATAATATAGGCCTCTGTTTGTTTCTTTGGGACTTAATGGTTGTGGGACTGGGTGGGACAGAAATCTTTGTCAACACTGATACTTTATACAAATGCCAGTAATTTGAAATAGACAAACCAGAGTCTAATAACCAAGGTAGAAGATTTCAACTAATTCCATAAAATGTAAGAAATTCATCATAACCAAGACAATGGTTACTACCATTGTAAGAATGAACACACAGGACAATTCAATACAATAGAGAACCCCAAAATAGACCCACTCATGTCAGCCCAATTTTTCCCCAAGTATACCAAGGGAAAAGAGTATATTTTTCAACTAAAGGTATTAGGGCAAAATTAAACTTCATGTGTTTATTAACATGAACCTGAACCTTACCTCTAAACACATATAAACATTTACTTGAAGTAGATAAGAAACCTATATGTAAGAAATAGATTAATAATAAAATAAAAACACAGACAAAATCTTTGAACTTTTAATAGACAAAGAATTATTTAGTGGAACATATGATTTGTTATTCTTAAAATTTGATGAATTTGATTTTATCCTCAAACTTAAAACCTTTTGTTATTTAAGAAATACTGTTAATAAAGTTAAAAAATTAATGGAGAGATGGCTCAGGGTTTAACAGCACTTGCTGCTTGTGTAGAGGACCTGGATTCAGTTCCCAGCATCCAAATGGGAGATCATAGCTATCTGTAACTGCAGTTGAAGTTTCAAGTCTTGACTCCTTAGGATCCAGCACACATGTGGTACATAAAACCACACAGGTGCACACACATACTTATAAAAATGAATTCAAAGGAAAGTTAAAAGACAAATCATCAATTTGAAGAAAATATATGAAAACTCTTAGTTTGGGTTTCTATTGCTGTGGGAGACACCATGACACCATGACCGTGGCAACTCTTATAAAGAAAACATTTAATTGGGGCTTGCTTACAGTTCAGAAGTTTAGTTCATTATCCTCATGGCAGGAAGCATGCCAACATACATGGTGCTAGAGAAGGATCCAATAGTTCTACATCTGGATTTACAGGCAGCAGGAAGAAAGAACGACACTGGGCCTGGTTTGAACTTCTGAAACCTCAAAGTCTGCCTCCAGTGGTACACTTCCTCCAAGAAGACCACACCTACTCCATCAAGGCCACACCTCCTAATAGCACCCCTCCCTATGAGCCTGTAGCAGGCCATTTTCATTCAAAGTACCACAGAAACATTTATCTGCTGTGCATCTGGACTCTACACCTGCTAGTCAAAATCAAGAAGAACCACTGTCCATTCAAAATGGTCACAAAAACTGAACAGAAATCTCACTAAAGAAGATACCCAGAGAGCAGATAAGCACAGGAACTCTTTTTTTTTTCACTTACTTATTAGGGAAGTGCAAATAAAAACAATAAAAACCACAGTAAGGTAGCTCTGCACACCTGTCATTTTGGCTACCATCAAAAAGGTGACATATTGCATGTTGGAAAATGTTTAGAATGCTGTGAACTCTCACTGTGGGTAGGAATGCAGAAAGATTAGAGCCACTTTGGAAGACAAATGAGGCTTTCTTTATAAAGTAAGCACGTTATACCTACCACACAGCAATCACACTGCCAGATATTTATCAAACAGAAGTAACAATAGGTGTCCACACAAAGACTGTGTGTGAACATTCCCAGCAACTCTTTAAACAACAGACTCACTCAATGTGAGGCTGATATGCTTATACTTCGCTTACTTATGTTTATGTGGTTGGTTCGTCCTTACATGGATGTCAATGATAGTCTCCTTTGTAGTTTCTGTTCTGTCAGCTTGGGCTGTACAACAAAACCCACATGTCAGCCCAGACAACCTAAGCATGGTAATGAATCCTTATTATTATATGCCACTGACTTTTGAGATCCCTTGTTATGTAATGCTATTGTGACATCTTCCTGTCCCTTCTCATTCTCTCCCTTTTCATTTCTAGGGGTTGTAGGAGAAGAAATCTCCCACTTCCATGACTATAATTGTCACCTCTAGGGAGAAGGCTACTCCATCTGTCTCCAGGCCTATGTCCTCCTCTGAGCCCTTAACTCTCACAAGGTCTTTTCACAAAGAACATCCACTTTACAGACAAAGAAAGAAACACATGAAATCACTTCGATAATGACACTAGAAACCCGTTCACCTTTACATAATTGGTGTTCAGTGAGTGTTTTTTTTTTTTTTTTATTCAATGACGGGGAAATTGTAGTTACAATTTCATTGTGTTACTTAGAAAAACTTGCCCCCGGAAATGATAATGGGTTCTTATTTTCCTATTGTACCTTGTCATTCAGAGAAGAATTGTTTCAAGAGTTTAATTAATGACTTCTTAAAAAACTGCTGCCTAATTGTCAAGAATACCTTTAAGAAGTTTAAGCACTTTTATCGCTTTGATTCAGATTTGATATTTATATAAAATATTTATTTTCTCCTTTTCTGCAATACATTTTTTTAAAAAAAAATTAATAGGAATAAGCACAGGTGTGCTGGCACTGCCTTATTAAAATAGATTTTAAAATATTTTTGGTGTTCGATTAAAGAGTATAATAAGGCAATCAGTCAATATACTCTACTATTGTAATGGGGTCAATAAATTAGGAAGGGGCTGATCACTGGAATATCAGATATGGGAAAATAACATACAAGAGCAATCTAGTTAGGGGGTGTAGAAGATAAAGTACTCTCTGGAATATTTGGGGGCTGGTAGAGTTAAACTGCTCAACAGAACACCTAAGCACAAAAGACTAGGTCTTCTTCTCTGCACCTCATAGGACTTTCTCCAAAATTGGCCACATAGTCAGATACAAAGCAAGTCTCAACCGGTACAAGAAAATTGAAATAACCCACTTCATCTTATAAGACCACCATGGATTAAAGCTTAATATCCAACAACAATAACAGTAAAAAATCTTAAAAACTCATGGAAACTGAAAAAATTTCTACTGAATAAAACAATAGGTCAAGACAGAAAAAAATACTTTCTAGAATTCAATGAAAATGAACACAAGATATCAAAATTTATGGGACACAATGAAAGAGATTCTAAGAAGTATGTTCATAGCACTAAGTGCTTACACACACACCCTCTCCACACAAATAAAAATAAAATACAAAAACTAGTGTGATCTCATAATTGCAACGTAACACACTGAAAAGGAGTAGATGGCAAAAATAATCAAACTCCAGGCTGAAATCAATAAAATAGCAACAAAGAGAACAACCTAAAGAATCAGTGAAACAGAGCTGATTCTTTGAGAAAATCATTAAGATTGATAAGCCCTTATTTAAATTAACTAAAAGGCAAAGAGAGAATATCCAAATTAATAAAATCAGAAATTAAAGGGGGGGGGCAAAACAATGGACACTGAGGAAATCCAGATAATATTAAGGATGTACCTCACAAATCTGTACTTCTCTAAACTGAACCATTTAAAAGAAATGGATAATTTTCTGGATAATTATCACTTACCAAAGTTAAATTAAGACCAGATAGGTAATTTAAATAGATCTATAACTCCCAGTGAAATAGAAAAAGTCATTAAAAGTCTCTTAAGTAAAAAATAAATAAATAAAATAAAATAAAAAGAAAAGAAATTTTAAAAATCCTAAGCCCAGATGGTTTACAGCAGAGTTCTACCAGCGTTTTAAAGAAGAGTTAATACCAATACTCCTCAAATTAGTCCATGAATTAGAAACGGAAGGAACATTGTCCAACTCGTTTTAGGAGGTCACAGTTACTCTGATAGTCAAAACACATAAAGATACAACAAAGAAACAGAAATAAAGACCAATTTCTATATGAAAATAAAAGTAAAAGTTCTCAATAAAATAATTGATTCTCAATAAAACCTTGCCAACCGGATCTAAGAATGTATCAAAAAGATCATTCTTCATGACCAAGTGAACTTCATCCCAATGATTCATAGATAGCTCAACATGTCTATATCAATAAATGTAATTCACCACATAAACAAGCCGAAAGATGAAAACCACATGATCACCTCACTGCATGCAGAAAATACCCTGGACAAAAATCCAATACTACTTCATAATAAAAGTTCTGGGGAGATTACGGATACAAGGAACATACCTCAACATAATACAGGCAGTTTACAGTAAACCTGCAGGTGGCAAATGACTTCGGGGGTTTGGCCTACCAGGAGGCAAAGCTCTAATGGGTGAGTCTGGTATAGGCAAGTCACCCCCTCCCCCAGCCTTGGCCCCAGAATGTCTCTTGCTACTGCAATGTCTTTGCCATTAATGTTTGTCATTGCCATTTTTCTCAGGTATCTTGCATGGTGTGAATGGGTGTGGGGAGATCCCCACTGACCTTAATGTAATGTGATTGTTTTTCATGGAAATATCTCATTCTCCTGGGCACTTTTGCCCATGGATTATTATGAAGATGATTTTCTTCTTAAGCTATACTGTTTAATGTGTTGCCCTCCCCCATAAAACAGGATAGAAAAAAGAACAAGGAAATGTCACACAGCTAGCTTCTCTGGAGGAGATGTATAGATAGACTGTTGCTTAGGTTAATGATTAAGAAAAACAATCGTGTCCCAGAAGCTAAGTCAGTTCAAGTTTTTTTTTTTTAATTTTTTAATGTTGAGAGATGTGTTCACAGGTTTTGGTGCACATTATAGGTTAAAAAAAAGCTTTAAAATATGACTAAAGGTTAGGTTAAGATGTTTTTGTTAATGGCTTTGAGGTAAAAATCCTTGGAAAACAATTCAAAGTTTAAAAAGGCATCCTTTTAATAGCTGAGGTCAGGGAATAAGAACAACAGCCTGGCGATTCCTGGCTGGTGTACCTTTCTTATTAAGATAGGTTGGTGACCAAAGACAATGATTAATTCCTTGTACCAATTTCTGCCCTCAGCTTCCTGGTATAAAACAAACAAACAAAAAAAACTGTTGAGAATTGCATATTTAAAACAGAGCTGACTGTTTTTTCATAGATAAAAGTTTAGATCTGTGGTTCTTCTAAGATTTTTTTATAAGATTATCTTTTGAGATAAATAATAAAATAATTGATTGTTTCTTTGTAACCACAAATTGCAGCCTGTCAGTAAAAGAGCAGATGGAGAAAAAATACCTTGCTTGCTGACATTCTGATAATCTGCAAACAGTTGGCTTGGGTATGAATGGATGTGGGTTCTCGGGACAACTTGTTTCTCACCTGTGATACATGAACATTTAATCATCTAAGGGATATGGAAAACCTGCTGTTGTTTGCTTGTAATCATAATAATCATTCACTCGAAAAGAAGGATATAACCACATTGTAATTTTTATATTGCTTGAAAGATTCTACTGGGGCATATAAGCTGTAAAGGAAAAAAAAAATAGATGCGGGCGAAGGAAAACACCAGAAAAGATGTAGAAGGAAGACAACAAGAGAGTCAGAAGGGGCATATCTAGATAGAGGGAAGAAAAGAAAGAAAGAACAGAAAGAGAAGACAACAAAGGAAGTCTAAGAGAGTGTGTGCATTTTTTCTCTTTTCTTGCCGGCCTCAGAGAGTTAAGTTTAGCCCACCTTGCTGGCCCCAGGGAGTTACGTTTTATCCCTCAGATAGCCAAGTTCATAGACTCTGCTGACTTCCCCTCAAGCCCTGAGCTGCTGAAGGTTGGGCCTCACAGCAGCAATACAAGCCCATAACCAACATCAGCTTAAAAGGAGAGAAACTGAAAGCAATTCCATTAAAATCAGAAACAAGACAGGTTTTATACTCTGTCCACACCTATTCTATATAGTACTAGAAGTTTTAATTAAAGCAGTCAGAAAACTGAAAGACACCAAGAGCATACAAATGGGAAAAAAAGAAGTCAAAGTATCTTTATTTATATGATAGTATACATAAGTGACCCTAAAAATTCCACCGGGCGACTCCTACAGCTGATAAACACTTTGAGTAAAGTAGCTTAATACAAAATTAAGTCACAAAAATCAGTAGTCCTCCTATATGCAAGTTACAAAGACTGAGAAAGAAACCAGAGAAACAACATCTTTCACAATAGCCTCAAATATTATAAAATAGCTTGGGGTCAGTCTAACCAAGTCTAACCAAGCAAGTAAAGATTTCAACGATAAAACTTCAAGTCTTTGAGGAAAGAAATTGAAGAAGAATCAGAAGATGGAAGATCTCCCCTGCTTATTGACTAGTAGAATTAACAGTAAAAATGACCATCTTACCAAAAGCAATCTATAGATTCAATGCATTCCCCATGAAAATTCCAATGCAATTATTCACAGATCTTTAAAGAACAATTTTTAGCTTCATATTGGGAAAAAAACCCCACAAGATAGACAAAACAATCCTGAACAATAAAAGAACTGTAGGAAGTCCCAACGTTTCTGATTTGAAGTTGTACCACAAAGCTATAGTAATGAAAACAGACGTGTTGATCAATGGAATCAAATTGAAGACTCAAACATAAGTCCACCCACTTACCAAACCCAATTTTTGTTAAAGAAGTCAGAAATACACACTGGAAAAAAAAGCATCTTCAACAAACAGGAATGGGTTAGCTGTATGTTGGCATGTAGAAGATTACAAATAGATCCATATCTATCACCTTGCACAAAAATCAAGTCCAAGAGGATTAACGATTTCAACATAAATCCAGATACACTGAACCTGAGAGAAGAGAAAGCGTGGAGTAATCTTAAACACATTGGTTCAGGAGACAATTTCCTGAACAGAACACCAACAGCACAAACACTAAGATTGACAACTAATAAATGGAACCTCATGAAACTGAAAAGCTTCAGTAGGGCAAAGGACACCATCAATAGGACAAAAGGGCAGCCCACAGAAAGAGAAAAGATTTTCACCAATTCCACATCTGACAGAGGGCCAATACCCAAAATACATAAAGAACTCAACAAACTAAGTAATCCAGTTAAAAATGGAAACACTTCTAAACAGAAAGTTTTCAACAGAGGAATCCCAAGTGCCAAGAAACAGGTCAAGAAATGTTTGATATCCTTAGCTGTCAGGTAATGCAGATCAAAACAACTTTGAGATTCCATTTTACACCTGTCAGAGTGGGTCATATCAAAAACACAAGTGACAGCTCGTGCTGGAGAGGATGTGGAGCAAGGGGAACGCTCCTCCACTGCTGGTGGGAGTGCAAATTTGTACAGCCACTTTGGAAATCAATATGGCAGTTTTTCAGAAAATTGAGACCTGATCTACGTCAAGAACTAGCTATACCACTGCAGGGCACATACTCAAAGGGCACTCCACAATACCACAAGGGCACTTGGTCAACTATGCTCACTGCAGCTTTATTCATAGTAACCAGAATCCAGACGACTCTCAACTAAAGAATAGATAAAGAAAACGTGGTACATTTACACAATGGTTTATAATAAAAAAGATACCATGAAATTTATAGGCAAATGGATGGAATTAGAAAAAAAATATCCTGAGTGAGGTAACCCAGACTCAGAAAAAAAAATAGTATGCATTCAGGTGTATGTGGATATTAGTCACTAAATAAATCATTATTAATCTATAATCTGTAGACCCAGAGATTTTAGATATAGAGGAAGGGACAAAGGGAGGATGCATAGATCTCTCTGGAAAAGGAAAATAGAATAGAATTTAGGGGTAGACTGGGAGAAGGTAGGGACAGGAGCAGGAAGGATCAGGGTGGGAATGGGTGGGATGGAGGGAGAGATGGCTAGAAATGGGGGTAGTTGGGGATGTTATGGAAACCTAGTGTAGTGGGAAATTCCTGGACTCTATGAAGGAGATTCTGATGAGGACTTCCAGTAATGGGGGATATGGAGTCTCACCTGACCATGTCTTACAGCCAGGTAAGGCTTCCAGTGCTGGGACATAGTTGCATTTAATTGGCATTTAGTTGGCTGAGGTGTTACCATAGAAATCCCCAAACAACACAGGATGCTGCTAAGGCAAAGGGTTGCTCTCCATAAACTGGCATCTGGCCTCCATTGCCAAAAACAACATCCACACAATTCATTGAACATGGAGACCTGGTGCTTACATGGAACCTTCACCCCTAAATTCTAGTCTCTTTGGTTCAGGAAGGTACTCTGCAAGCCACCAGAAGAGAAATGTGGACACCAGGCCAACCATGAAACCAAACATGTGGAAGTAGCCAGCCAATACCTGATTTGACTTAAGGCCTACTCTGGGAGAAGGAACCCATACTCAGCACCACTTGAGTAGCCAAGAACCAGAGACTAGATAGCCCAGAGATCTATGGTTAAACCAAATGGTATAGGCCTAAAGAAAAGCAGAAGTAACGCTAATGATATTCTGCCATACTCATAGATCAGTACCTTATTCAGTCAGCATCAAGGAGGCTTCCTCCTGCAGCATATGGGAACAGAGAGAGAGAGAGAGAGAGAGAGAGAGAGAGAGAGAGAGAGAGAGAGAGAGAGAGAGAGAGGGAGGAAGGAGGAGGAGAAGGAGGAGGAGGAGGGAGGGAAGGAGAGAGAGAGAGAGAGCTCAGAACATCTAAACACACAGCTTTAAATGTGATGTCTTCATCAAATTCCTCTCCCCGCCATGAACCCCAGGGTTCAAGGAACCTCGTGGAAGAAACATGGGAACTAGAGGGGATGGAGAACACCAGGAGAACAAACGAGTAACTGAAAATCTCATCTGAACTCACAGAGACTGAAACAGCAAGCATTGGGCCCACGTGGGTCGGCACCAGGCCCTCCCCATATTTATTAAAGCTTCAGTTTATGATTCTTATGGGACTCCTGAGTGTGTGAACCAATGGGTCTCTGATTCTTGTGCCTTCTCTCGGCAATTTTTTCCTTCTATTGGTTTGTCTTGTCCAACTTTGATAAGATGGCTTTTGATTAACTTACTCTATTTGCTTTGTTATGTTTTGTTGTTATCTTTCAGAAGCCTGTTCTTTTCTAATGAGAGGCAGAAAGGGAGCAGATCCAGAGGGAAGGGGAATGGGAAAGGAACAAGGAGGAGTAAAGGGAAGGAAAACTGTAATCAGGATATATTGTATTAGAAAAGTATCTATTTTTAATAAAACAGGAAAACAAAAAAAGGGAGAAAAAATAAGCATAGGGCAGGGCATATTGCTCAACAGTTGCGTGTTGAATGACCTGAATTTCGATTCCCAGAATTCATGCAGAAGCTGGCAGTGGCAGATGTTTGTAATCCAACATTCTTACAATAAGATAAGAGGCAGGCACAGAAGAATCCCCTGAAAGCCCATGAGCCAGCTAGCTTAGGCATGTGCGACACCAGCAAGCAACAAGCGAGATTCTACCTCAACACAAGGTGGGAGTTGAGAACTGGCATGAGAGGTGTCCTCAGACACACATGCCCTCACACATAAACACATACCTACCTGTCACATACAAACATATATAGAAAATGAATACTAAGTTTCATTAAAGGAGTTAATATTGTTTTAGAATAGTAATTGACCTAGCTAAAGCTTGCAAATGTAGAACAGAATTCCCAGGAACCCAGCTGCTGTTTCCCATTATTAACATCTGACATGATTATCGTGTATTTGCCACAATCGGTGAACCAACATTGGAACACCAGTGTTGAATGTCACTATTTATTTAGATTTCATTCATTCTTTTTTTACCAAAGCTCCCTTTTCTATGACAGTATGCCATTCAGCTTACTGTGTTCCATTTATCTGCCATGTCCTCTTGGGTTCCTTTTGTCTGTGACAATTTCCTTAGGGTTTGCTTGCTGTGTGCTCTAATCTTTACAGATTCCTTTTATGGTGTACTGTTTGTACCTTCTGTGACCTGGCAGATGTTCGGTGACATCAGTACTACCGATGTCATCGCGACATTACCTTTCTTAATATAAGGGAGGCTATTGCTTTATGTTTAGATTTGTATCTTTCAGTTTTGATGGCTGGGGAAGGTAGAGTTGGTGGATGGGAGTAATTCTGCATCTACAGACCTACACCCAGAGGTGAGCTTGTCATGATGGTACAACTCTCTACTTCCTTAAAGTACCCGCATGACTGTAAAATCATATGCTGCACCCTTTTTTGGTATTTATCACAAACTGTAAATTATGAATAAGATAAAAACACTGAGGAGAGCTGACTTTTCTCACTGAGAATGTCTTGTTGGCAAAGTCTGCACCCCTGAAGCTACAGAAGATTGAATGAAAGGTGGGCTAGAAGCAACCCTATAGGTAGTTCCTACGACTTTCATACTAGCTCATATTCGATAGCTTAGAATGTGTTTTCAGGACCAAAGATGGCCTGGCGTGACTCCTTTCCACCATGGGAGAATCTTACTGTGACAAATCACTTCAGAGCAAATCAACGTAACCATAACTTTACTGAGTAATGGTTTCTAGTAGCAGGAATTTCTTGCAAACTCATTAAAACATTTTGAAGCATTAGTATTTATCATTTCTCTTTATTTTACTCTCTTCCTCCTCCTGTGTGTTCAAGAATGAACATAAACTGGTTCTGCGTGCTGTGACATATGTTCACATGCGTCTATGTGTATGAATGATAGGTGTGCTCTGGAATGGAAATGGCCTGGAGGAGTTGTTTGGTTTTGCCTTTGGATAGCTGAGTCCTAGAAGAAAAGCTTCAATGAGTTGACTAATGTCCCCCCCCCAAACCAATGTTGATCCAGAACCTCATATGTGTTTTTTTTGGGGGGGGATGGAAACAAGACTTTTGGAGATATAACTGTTAAGAAGGGGTCACACTTGATTAAGTACAAAGAGTAGTAGGTATTCTTGGAAAAGAAACCAGAGAGATAAAGACACAGAGAGGAAGAAGCCATGTGAGGGTAAAGGGAGAAGCTGGAGTGATGAGGCTGCAAGTCAGAAAACCAAGGGGGCTGGAGACCACTCAATGGCGGACCAAGCAAGAACAAATCTTCTCATAAAGCCATCAGAATGGGCTTGGCTTTGCTAAAAGCTCAGTTCGGACCCTAAGCCTCCGTACCACGAGAGAAGTAAGTTTTATTACTTCTATTCCCAGTTTATGGAATTTTGCTGTAGTTCTTTGAAATGAACACAGAGGCTGCTAATAAATACTCTATTGTCTTGGGCAAAAATCTGACAGATGGAAGATTTATAATGAGAAGAGAGATGTATAGAGACCACCAGTAGAGAAGAGGTATTCCCTTACATCACTTAGGAGTCTTGGGAAAAATAGAATCACTAAGAAAGAGAGAGAGATAGGTAGATAATTGACAGATGATGGATAGATAGATAGATATTTTATATTTAGAGTGACTTGTTTTCTTAGAAAATTTGGATAAAAAATCCATCGAATCGGGGCCACATTATAGCATTACTGTAGAACTCGGCACACAAAGATGCTGAGGCTGGCAGATTAAGATGTAAGATTCAGTAGTGCCAGACTGGCGGGGGTCGCAGAAAGCATCACTGGACTGAAATGCATGAGGATGTAGTGCCTTTGGGGGACCCTGGAGCCAGGAGAAAAGCTTTTAGTAAATGTCTGCTCATCTTTTCTGGGTCATTTTCTTCCCAATAGTATAGACACCATGGAAAAAAATAAAGGCTTTGGCGTCCAGAAGGCTGGAATTTGGAACCCAATTGGGTCAGCTATAGGGACCTTGAACCAATTACTTAATGTCTTGGTTCTTAAAATCGTTAGTTTTCTTATCCACATTTTCCTTTTCAGCTGGTTCAGATCTTATGACTATGACTGTATATCTTGGCAAGAGTAAGACATTTTAAGGGGCATTTCCCCCAAATGGCGATGTCAGTCAGCAATTATTAAACTGGATACCGTTTGGACAGTCAATTTCTGGAAGAACATTAAAGAAGCAATTACTTAACAAATCAATGAGCATACAAACAAAGGCATAAAGAATGTGGATGGCTGAGAGAAGGCACAAGAGATAGGGAAAGCTTCAGCATTCACTATCTCTCCTCAAGTAAGGCTCTTAAACGAAAAGGTTCAATCGCCTGTGGCTTCTGAGGCTATAAATTGTGGCCACTTGTAATATCAAACTTCCTTGAAAGGTCATTGAAAAGAGTATCCTCTGTCACACGGTGGCTGGGGTTACCTGGGGAAATCATACCTTTGCAGTGTGTATGAAGGGAACTAGAGAAATAGATTAGGCATGAATGAATGGCAGCTTCTTTGACAGTCAGCTAGGGAAATGGTGCTGGCTGTCTTGGAACACACTCCTTCAGTGACCATCTGATGAGACCAGCTTTGGCTGTATCCCAGCCTTCTCGTACTGGAGGACTCTTCTGTTGCTAGTGCCTTCTGATACAATGCTGCTGCCCCGTCATCACTCAGAATCTGACACACGAGCGTACGAGAGCTCATTTATTTTGACTTAGGGATCAGTGTCAGGAAAGAGCTAAGACGAGTACCTGGCCTGACTCATTCATGTTATAGATGAGAACCTGGAGACTTGAAAGAGGGGGATATTTTTCATAAGCCTTTTGCCTCCTTGTTCTGTGGCTGCCAGGCTGAAGCCGGCTCCAAGTTGGCCACTGTGCCCAATCCTCACCTCCCAGGTGGCTTCAGGGAGATGATTTGGTATCTAGCTGAGATGCAAATGTCAGAGGGCAGGACCAATGTGTCTTTTGCTATATTCATATATTCTTATTCCTTTCTACAAAGATTAGCTGAGATTCTTCAACAAATCCTCTCTCTTCCTCTCAAGCCAGATGAAGACAATGACGACCTAGTCTCTGGCCATTTCAGAGAGCTTTCACACAAACTGTGGGTTTGTGTCTTCAGGTGGAAGTTTGTGTTAGACAAGCAGATATCTGTTTTGCAGACAGATAGTCCTATAGGAGGGGCCCACAGTCAGATGTATCATTTTTAACACTAAATGAATCATCTGATCATAGTCCATCTAAGGAAATCCATTGAGTCATCTAGAAGTAATCCGAAGGTCTCTTATTTCCCATCTCTCACACCTCCACAGTGCCTCCTGGCTCTTCTTTTTTTTCCTATCACAGAGTAGATAGCATCTCCCATATATAAGGCATGTCTCGTGGACATATTGTTTGGCCATTGAATATCACATACACTTTTGAATGGCACCATCTCATAATTTTTCTTCGATAACGGGTGTAGCATTTGTAAAATGAAAATCTAAAATTGAAAGTGTTTTAGAACCTTTGGGTTAAGGACTATTTAGCCTATTTGGGACTGGCAAAAGGAAACTTTAGAAAAGTTAATTTCAGTAAAATATACTTACCTTTTGCTTTGTTTCTTTAACAGTTACAAACTCTTTGAAAAGCTAAAGTTAAATGATGCTAGTAATAACAGTGTGGTATTGGAATTTACTGCTACAACTATTACTGCTTGTTCACATTTCTGGAACACTTTGAATGAGTATTCTTTTTTTTTTTTCTCGATCACTCCCATTTTATAGATGAGAAAATTGACAATCAAAGACTTTAGGTGAAATGGCTTTCCCGCAGATCCCAGAGCACTTGTACAGGTACTCGGTAATGTATTTAATGTATTTATGGTTGAAGCACCTTCACTCCTGGGTCTCGTTTTGTACTAAATATTTGAATTAACCAGCTTTTTTTTTTCTTTCCCTCAGAGAAGTGCACGCCATGAAAATGAGCCTCTGGGAATGCAAATTGCCCACTCAATGGATTAGGCAACCACAAACAAATGGAGATTCGCACAGATGTAATTAAGAATAGAAAATACAAACCTATGTGCAGAACCATGATTTACAGTCAAATTCCCCTCCCTGGAAAGCTCATATTAGATTGCTCTCGTTTGATTACCAAGCTGCTGTTTCAATGCAAAGCATATGTTTGCAGATCCCCAGGTTTGGTCGCCTTAAGAATGAGCTAATAACTTTGAAACAAACCTTTAAGGAAGGAGTGGTTTATGCCTCTCCTTGGCAATGCAAACATGTGCAAGTGAAAATATATGCATCTCAACTGGTTATTTCTGTAGGGAAGACAAATGGGTAAAAATATGTTTACCAGGAAAAAGATTCTGGTTTTGAGTATTTGCCAAATGTTACACAAATAATTAGTGATGTCGCGAAGTGCTTGGCAGCTCCTCCAGGACTTCTGTCGTCGGCGTGAAATCTGTTCAGTCTTCAGTGTGTGGAAAACTATGACGCTTTACAGAATTCAGAGGACATAGCTGCTGGCTTCTCTTATATAACAGGTTGCTACTCTTTTATTCTTTTTATTGTTTATCTGAGAACCTGGAAAAAAGATGATGGCTGAATCTTTTCAAAAAGTCCAAATTCTACTTTTCCAAGCTGTAAACTCAGTATTTCTAGACTCAGTGGCTTTTATTGATTCAAAGAAGACCCTGCCTCACCAATAGGGGCATTTAGAATGTGGGTTAATGTTGTTCATCACTTTGACCCCAAGGCAGTAGCGGCTAAGATCTTAGGAAAGTAGCATTGCCAATGGGTCAGGCTCCTCGGGGCAGCGGTAGCCTCTGATGGAGCTCTGCACCAGGCCTTTTCCAGTTGAAGGGAGCCTAGTCCAAAGTCTGAGGGTTACCGGGAGGACTGTCTTGAGTAGGAGGCAAACTGCAGAATTTTGTTTGAAATTTATTCTAGTCAGGGAAATTGTTAAAAGAAGGCAAAAGGCCAGCCCTGAGCCAGCGTGGCAAGTCCAAAACAACCGTAGTTGAGATGAAGTCAGAATCCTAAGAGAAGAATATGTCGGGAGTGGGGGCCATGGATAAGGCATCCACAAAATAGCTGCTCACTTATGGGTCTCGAGAGCAGGCACAGTGGCAGAGTGAGGTGGAGCGGTCAGTCCCCATTTAAAGAGTCTGAGCTGGCAGAGGAGGTCAAGTTCACGGCACAGAGCCCACCAGGCTGACCCCTAGGAGGATGGAATTGGGTACCACACTCTATTCAGATCTCCAAGTCCTGATTCAAGATGAACAGCCATGTCACAGATTCTCACCAACACTGACCCAGCTCTGATAAGACTGGTAAAACAGTATAACACACCACTGCAACGGGGAGAGGGTTGGAGCTAAGCCGAGGCGACAGGATCGCATGCAAGATGTGACATCGACCCTTAGAAAACAAATGTATTGATTACATCCATGGCGATAAAGAAGTGGGTGCAGAATAAGAGGAAAAACCTCACAACAGAACCTAAAAAAAAAATCACCATGCAAATAAGGGCCCATTATTTCCCCTCTGCACGAAATGACTGGCTTTGAGTTTTAACATGGGAGAAGCCAGATGGCGGCAGACGGGCTTATTATAGAAAGTCCACTTGTACTGAAGTTTCCTCAGCACTCTCTGCCTTGCTGAGTGAGGTTTTGTTTTGTTTCCTTCCTAAGTGCGGGGCAGGCAAGTACCAAAATTTGTATACAATCTGAAACCTTTTCATGGAAATGTTCTATTCAATACCTCCGATACGTGATATGCGATGCCACCACAGGAAAACTAGTGTTGCTACAGACGTTAATCATAATTATGAAAATTTTTAATTTAAATGTAGGTCTGAACACACAAAATACAGTGCACGGCCATCTGTTAGTTTTCCATCTGGGCTCATTTGCAAAATACATTCTGTTTCGCTCCCCCCTCCCCCCTCTATTTATAATCTTCCCTGGAAAACAAATATGCCTAATCTATGGCATGCCAGAGCTGAAGTTAGCTGTTTACAAGGGGCTTTTAATAGACATGCTACACAGTTGAAAGCAGTAACAGAAACTTCAACTTCTCTCTTTTTCTCTCGCTTGCTCTTCCCGGTCCAATGCCTCCTTAGACTGTCAGCAAGCCCTTCTTTGGAGGGCCCAATTATAAAGAAGACCATAGCTTTTCTGTGATGAATGTGATGTTGTAGTAACATCTGCAACTCACGAGCGGCAATATTCATTATTCGGAGAAGAACCAAGGCAGTGGTTGTCAGCGGAAGGGTAGACAAACCAATGTGATACACCCATGCAAGGCATGTTATCCAGATATCAAAATGGGAGTGTGGATGCCAATCACGGTATGGATAAACGGCGGAAACCATGTACAAAGTGGGAGAGATTTCACATGAAAGCTCACAGACTGCAAGAACCACTCGTGCAAAGTCTCGAAGACAGGCAAATCTGTAGCTGTGGCTGATTGTCTGGGGAGGGAGCATGAGATCATGAGAAATGAACAGCAATTGCTGTTAGATTTCTTTTGGGAGTGATAAAAAAACACTCTAAAATTAGATTATGATGATTGCTGTAGAACACATACAAAAATATTGAAATGTATTCTTTAGACTGTTAAACTTCATGATGCCAATTATATCCCAATAAAGGTGTTAGAAAGAAAACTGGAAGGAGATACAGAAATCGCTGGTCCATTTTTTTTTTTTTTTTATAGTCTAGAGAGGATGCTTAGGTCTTACAGGATGATGGTTACTATTCGGTTTGCTAGTGGTAAAGTTTCCTGGCCTCAATTTAAGGAAACATCAATCCACCTTGGCTCATGCTCTTGTATGAACAGGAAAGGACTGAAGGAGAGAAATGAACGGGAATATCAGCTATGAAAGACTATAATGGAACCAAGGTGAGGAAGACTTCACCAGCCTCAGTGGCAGCTAGGACACGGCAGAACATTGGGAGGTGAAATAGCCATAATTTGTATCTGACTGATTATACCTGGGGAAGATGGGGAGGAGAAAGATTATAGAGCTCAAGGAACCTAGAGGAAGTCACAAATGGGGGAAGAAGAGGAATTTAATAGGAATTTTCATATGAATTTTGACTTCTCCAAGTGTAGGCTTTTACAGAGCCATCATGCCTGGATGAAATCCTGAGGAACAGCAGGTTACATAACAGAGGCACCCGAGAAGAATCTCCTCTGATGAAACGCAGATTCCACCAGGCAGCTCAGCTCCAGAGATGGAGGGCGCACTGCTGTGGAAGATTAGTGCAGACCTTGAGTGGATAGTTACAGCTGCTGTGGAGATACATCAATGGACATCAGATGCCGCGAGAGAATGGGAAGGCTGGACCTCCAGTATGTAAGAGTAGACAGAGAGTTAGAGAGAAAAGTGAAGGTAGACTATAAAATAAAGGTGGGACATCGAACCGGGTCAGGTTTAACTGGAACTAGGGAGTAGGTCTAATTGAAGCCAGCCAGATGGATTTTGCCACTTGAGACTTCCTCCGTTGTTGGAGTTCTTAGTTTGCATCGGCAGTGAGTGGACAACTCACGAACGTGAATGAGACAAAAACTCTGACTCTGGAGTTTAGGCAAAAAAAAAACAAAAAAAACCAAAAAAACCCTACAAGAATTAAACTGATGAGATAAGGGAGAGTGAGTGGCATTGAAATATGGAGAGAAGCAGCTGGGAGCTTCAATGAGGCTGTCATGACAAAATATGTATGAGAAGGAAAATATAGTCCCCGGATGATTTCCTATTACAATGGGCATAAAAACACGACCTGCATTTTTTTTTTTTTTTTCCTTCCCTGCATTTGGATCATGTGGAGGGTAAAGGGGAAGTGTGAACTTGGCTCTCAGCTAATAAACAGATCTCATCTGCTTTCCGGCTGACCAGATTCTGTACTGTAGAGCCTTGGAAAGTTTCAGCGGAGAACAAGAGCAAAGGAAGGGCTCTGGTGTTGGCGCTTGCCACAGTTCACAGGCTTCTTCTATGCTACTGTTACTCTGGGGTCGGGGAACTATACATCTGTTGGTCTACTTACCAGGCAAATTCCTAGCATTTCATGGAAAGGCAGGGAATGTGTGTTTCCATACCCCCAATGAGTTGTTAAGTCTCAGAGACAGACAGGTAGAACAACTCTTTCTGAATCATGTGATCAGTGGTAGGCCGAGAAAGGTAGATCCACGTGTGCCAGAGGTAGGCAAGGTCAGGTGGAGGTAGGTATTTACAAAGGAAGTACACCTGGAAGGAAGCCCGAAGAATACTAGTTTTTCTGTAGGTAGAATGTGATTGGAGTGTCTGGAAAGACTGCAAATCCCTGTGTGCTGAACCCAAGCGGGTATACACATTCGGAGGAAATACCAGTATGTGTGTTAATGTGGATCTGCTGGGGTACTGGATGAGACAGGAGCTGTTCCTAAAAATGTCTGCACGGAGAGATCATGGAATACTAATCGCATCATGCCTCATCCAGCCTGGCTGTGTTCTAGTACTCTGTCAAGAACACTGAGGTAAAGCCTTGAGTCTAGAAATGTACGGAACACAGACGAGCAAAGGAAGAGAAGCCAAGAAAGACCAAGTAAACGACAGGAAGGTGTGTGCTACTAGGCTGGCAGAGAATCTAAGCCCCGCTTTGTATTTCTAGTGGGGGTGTGAGACAAGGCTGTCTTGGAAGTGGGAAGTCGGCCTTCCCTCTCTATCACACATAAATATTTATATTTATGTTATTAGGTCAGACCTACCTATTATTTCCTTCTGAGCACCCAGCTCTGTCCTTAGGCCTTAAGGCATGGGAGAGAGAAACTTGTGGGAAGCTGGCTGTGTACAAGAAAGTATCCCCCATTGCTGTAGACAAACTGCCATAAGTCAGGGCATAGGAGGCTGAACATCAGTGCTGTCTAAGTCAGCCAAAGTGAGCATTTGCCTGTAGTCCAGCATTCCTGGTTCACAGTTCCCCATGGCAGCTTTCTCTCATGACAGACACTCTATCCTCTCTAATGCTAAACTTTTAACATCGTTCAATATTCCTTCAAGCCCTTAACAGAACTCCTTGCCCATCTGAGATACTGCCCTCTCCTGTACATATGGGAAGGTGCAGCCTGGCAGATGATAAAAGGACTGAGAATGAAATCAGAAAAGCATCACCCTTCACAATAGCCACAAATAGCATAAAATATTTTGGAGTAACTCTAACCATACAAGTGGAAGACCTGTATGACAAGAACTTTAAATCTTTGAAGAAAGAAATTGAAGAAGACACCAGAAATTGGAAAGATCTCGAATACTCTTGGGTAGGTAGAATTAAAATAGTAAAAATGGCCATCTTACCAAAAGCAACCTACAGCTTCAATGCAATGCCCATTAAAATCCCAGGAAAATTCTTCACAGACTTCGAAATAACTTCACATTGAAAAGCAAAAAACCCAGGATAGCCAAAGCAATGCTGTACAATAAAAGAACTTCTGGAGGCATCACAATCCCTGACTTCAAACTCTACTACAGAGCTACAGTACTGAAAACAGCCTGGTATTGGCATAAAAACAGACAGGAGGACCAATGGAACTGAATCAAACAAAGACCCAGATATTAACCCACATACTTTCAAACACCTGCTTTTTGACAAAGAAGCAAAAAATATCAAATGGAAAAAAGAAAGCATATTTAACAAATGGTGCTGGCATAGCTGGATATCAACATGCAGAAAAATGAAAATAGATTCATATCTATCACCATGCACAAGACTCAAGTCCAAATTAATCAAAGACCTTAACATAAAGCCAGCCACACTGAACCTCATAGAAGAGAAAGTGGGAAGTACACTTGAACACATTGGCACAAGAAACCACTTCCTATATATATAACCCCAACAGCACAGACACTGAAAGAAACAATTAATAAATGGGACCTCCTGAAACTGAAAAGCTTCTGTAAAGCAAAGGACATGGTCAACAAGACAAAATGACAGACTACAGAGTGGGAAAAGATCTTCACCAACCCCACATCAGACAGAATTCTGATCTCCAAAATATATATAAGCCCCCCCCCCCCCAAGAAACTGGCCATCAAAAGAACAAATAATCCAATAAAAATGGAGTACAGACCTAAACAGAGAACTCTCAACAGAGGAATCTAAAATGTCTGAAAGACACTTAAAAATGGGAGGCGGTGGTGGGGAAGAGACAGAAATCTTTAATAAATGAATAAAAAAAATAAAATAGCACAAAAAATGCTCAACATCCTTAGCCATTAGAAAAATGCAAATCAAAACAACTCTGAGATTCCATCTTACTCCTGTAAGAATGGCCAAGATCAAAGCACTGATGACAACTTATGTTGGAGAGGATGTGGGGTAAATGGAACATTTCTTCATTGCTGGTGGGAATGCAAGCTGGTACGGCTCCTTTGGTTATAAGTGTGGCAATTTCTCAGAAAATTAGGAAACAACCTTCCCCAAGACCCAGTAATACCACTTTTGGGTATATAGAGTAATACCACTTTTGGGTATATATCCAAAGGTTGCTCTACTGTGCCACAAAGACATGTGCTCCACTATGTTCAGAGCAGCATTGTTTGTCATAGCCAGAACCTGAAAACAACCTAAATGCATATCGACTAAAGAATGGAAATGAAAATGTGGTACATTCATTCAATGGAGTACGACACAGCAGAAAAAAGTAACGACATCTTGAAATTTGCAGGAAAATGGATGGAGCTAGAAAACATTATATTGAGGGAGGTAACCCAGACCCGGAAAGACAATTATCATATGTACTCACTCATAAGTTGTTTTTAAACATAAAGCAATGAAAACCAGCTAACAGTTCACAATCCCAGAGAACCTAGACAACAATGAGGACCCTAAGAGAGACATAAATGGATCTAATATACATGGGAAATAGAAAAAGACAAGATCTCCTGAGTAAATTAGGAGCATCAGGACCTTGGGAGAGGGTTGAAAAGGAGGGAAAAGGCAGGGAGGAGAGCAGAGAAAAATGTAGAGCTCAATAAAAATCAATAATAAAATCCAAGAAAGGTGCTGCCTGGAACACACATACACTGCTTCCCAATATTTCCTTTGTCCTTGCATTCGTGGAACCTCTCATCCCACTCACGCTGTCTCTCCAAGAACAAACAGTCTGTACTCTCACCCTGGCATGACCCACAGTGCCCAGGACATATCGGTATTCATGAATTGCTCTGTCAAAAGGCAGCTCCTGTCCTGTGAGTCTTCAGAAAACAAAATCCTTCCAGTAACCCATTCAATCCAAAGCTATCTCGAGAAACCACATTCCTAATGCTGAAACAATAAACCTTCCCATGTAGCTGATAGAGAAATGTGTTGTGTTGCAATGTAAACCAAATTAGCTCGCTAAAGAGTTTTGACTTTCTGGTAACCTTCTGTTGAAAATCCAGGAGCTGGTAAGAGTCAGAACGGAGCTGTTATATTTGAAACTAAACTGAAGAATCAGAACAGATGCAAGGCATAAAAGAGAGACTGCACACTGGCTTTAGATGCATATAGCACGGGACTTTGATGTTTGCTTCCTTACGACTTATTTAAAATTGTTTGCCCTTTGAGTTGCTTTAATTTTGGACGCCACGGTCCTCTCTGGGTTGCTGTGAAGAATTGTACACCTACATTTCTTAAAATGCAGGCTTTTTATTATTTATTTATTTATTTGGGTACTTCTTTTCTGGCAGGTCAACTAGCATGGAAATCCTGAGCCTTAGGACGTCCGCGTCTCATTTTTATGTTTACACAGGGAGCACGCTGTTTCTCGCTGAAGTCGGTTGAACTATGTGGGCTAGTTTCTCGTCGGCTCCTCACAAGCTTTGAAATGGAGGAAGAAATGCACAGCAGGGCGATCCAGCCCTTTGAAACGTGGGAAAGTGGGCAAGATGCACTGTGGTATTGATTCGTAATAAGCTTTGTTCAGACAGCATCCACCTATAATACGATGTGGATTCTTTTTGGATTAAGATGCCTGGTGGTTATAGATGAATAGCTGTCACCTCTTTATTTGGGGTTGGGAGGTGGCGATAGTGGTGCGAGTATATTAATTTTTTTTTCAGTTATTTCCTTTGCGGGTTTTCTTTTGGAATTTCTTTTCAAGGCATGTCCTTTCATTAGAGGCACAAATGACAATGTAAAAGACGCGTCACTTCGGGAGTTAATTCATAACACACAGTTGCGGGAGCTGAAGGAGCTGTGTTCCTAGGTGCTTCTCACTAATGCTATTTACTGAGCTCTCGTGCCTGCTGGGTACGGTCCTGGCCCTTTATGGGAGGATGTTCATCTCACTCATCCTTTCTAAGATTCTCGAAGCGGTGCATATAACAGCTCCATCTCTGAGATGAGGAGACAGGATCAGCGAGGAAAGATAGCCTGACCAGGGATCAGAGCTGATAAAGCTTAGGATGGACATAAGGAAAGATGTTCATTTGTTGTCAAGGCCAAGCACTAAAAGCTAGACCCCATTCCCACCTCCCTCAGAACACCTACGTGCAAGCAGGCTGGAGAACAGCTCCCTGCTGGATTCGGAGGGGCCATAGCTCTTCTCTGGGCAGGGAAGGCAAGTTGGGGCCATTTCAGAAAGAATAAATCTCTCTCTCTCTCTCTCTCTCTCTCTCTCTCTCTCTCTCTCTCTCTTTCACACACACACACACATTTTTTTTAAAAAAAATCTAATCACTTTGAAAGGTTTAATTCTAAAAATCCACTTCTCCGGCTCTGCACCTTGCTCAGTTGGGTTTTTGTCTCTTTCTTCCCAATTGCCCACACACTCTTTTAACTGGGATTGTTGAGACCTCGGTGTCAGGAAATTCCAAGTTACTTTTAGACATATTGAAAATTACATGAGATTTTTTTTTGTCTATTATAAAAAGCTTAAAACTGAATTATTTCAACCTGGATACCTGCCTACATACACTATTAGCATTTGACACAAAGATGCTTTTCTTTAGAATGCTGTCAGGCCATGTCAATCCCTGTTTGAAGGCCTTGCACCATGTCTTACTGTTTCTGTTCCTGCTCCCTAAATTTCCTATGAAGCTGAATAGATTCCATGTCTCAGCCCTTCACATTTCACCCAGGTTAGCTGGAACTCTGCTCCACTTTCAGAGACCACTAAAAGGTCTTTGAGTGGACTTAAACCCCATCCTCCATAACTTCATAGCCATGTAGATAAAGCTCAGGTGGGGGATTCTGGCAAAGGACAACAGGATGAGGGAGGTTCCCACGTCAATTTTCTTCCACACCTTTCCACGGATCCTGAAGTCATTTATGATGTGATATGTTCCTTGGGAATGGGAACCTTGAAAAGGCAGTCTCTGCTCGTGATCATGTCCAAGGAACTCATTCAGCGGCGCCATGACCCAGTCTGATAGCTTCCTTGTAATTTGGGGAATTTGAATCCAGAGGCAGAGAAAATGAAGAGAGAAAATTATAGGAGGGTGGAGTTTTGTGCACATGAGTTCATGCCCCGCATATTAATATTTGTATGTGATGGTTATTCTTGGTTGTAACTTGACTACATCTGAAATTAACTAAAAAACCCAAGTGGTTATGTACCCCTGTGAAAAATATTTTTCTTAAATTATTTGAAGTGGCATGATTCACTTTAATCTGGATCTTTGAAGTAGGAAGATACATCTTTAATCCAGATCTTTTGAGGTGGGAAAATCCACCTTTAATCTGAGCCACACCTTCTTGTGGCAGCCTATATAAAGGACATTGAAGAAGGACGCTTGCTCTTTGCTGCCATGTCCTTGGCCTTACAGTCAGTTTCTTCAGGTTTCGAACATACACTGAAGATCATCCAAGACATTCAGTCTTATAGACTGAATAACTACTGGATTCTCATACTTTCTGTTGTTGGACTTGCTGGACCAAAATCCCAAGTCTTTCTAATAAATTTCCTTTCTTTTCATTCTACCAGTTCAGTTCCTTCTAGAGACCCCTGACTAATACAGCTTTTTGTTCCAGAAGTGGTTCTGGAATGGAGCAACATAAATATAAATGCATATTTTTTTGAAGGACCCGGGATATGCTTTCCAGTTTGCTGACACCTGCAGTTACCGAAGTCTTCCCAGCTATGTAAACCTCTCCTAGAGGCATGGAGTATACCGAAAACCTACGGTGTGAACTACTTTACAAACTGATGGAGACAGACACATTTAACCATTCCAGTTCACCAGCTGTGAGAGACAAGAGATTTGGTGATGTAAAACTTTGGATGATTTATAGAAAAATAAACAAAATTACGGTGCTGGTTGGCTGCTCTCAGCATCTCTGGGTTAAGTGACAAGAAAGAAGAATGAACTCTGGGGTAAACTGAGCCAGCATCTAGCTTCTCAGCATACGGCGAAGAACAACAATGAACTCAGTGGTACAATTGGCAGGCTCCAGGTGTGCATAAACGGACTTTTTTTGTTGTTGTTGTTTTTAAGTATGCCCTGGAAAAGAATCTTCTCTCTTTTTCAGCCACAGAGCTCAAGTATCAGAAAATCAACCCAAAGCCCTCGTTATAAGACTGGCTGAATTGCAGTGAAAATTCAAGTCCCAGCCTCGGAGGGTATTCCTGGTTAAAGTGAGGGTACTGGTTGATAAGGAATGGGACCCTAGAACTTGTGATGGGGATGTGTGAGAATTTTGAACCCTCAGATTCTCGAAGGTGTAGTTCACCTGAGGGCGCACTCTCTCCATCCTCAGCAGAAGGTGTATTCCTACCCTCACCTATCGAAAGGCTGCCATTTCTGCCATTGACTGAGGAAATTAATCCTTCATTATCTGCTAAACCAGCAGCAGTGTCTCTGAAGAAGATGCCAGGCAAGACAATATTGATGTCACTCAGGGACCGCTGATAGTTGCCTATAGTCCTATAACGAGGCAGATGGCTAAGAAGGCTCCTAGAGGGAAGGTAAAAAGTGTAGTCCATGAGGAGGTGTACTAGACAATACAGAGCTTAATGAGTCTGCTAATTCATTCAAGCCGAAGTCTGGGGAATGTGTGTGGGAATAGATTTTTAAGGGTGTGGGATAATGGCGGAAGGAACATAACACTGGATCAGGCTGAATTTATTGATATGGACTCACAGAGTGGAGATTCTAGGTTTAACATAGAAACACACACAGTTCAAAAAAAATGTGCCAAAGATTGATTGGTTGGCTGAAGCATTTGTTAAAAGATAGCCTATTGAAAGAAAAGCTGGAGATGCCTGATATCCCTTGGCTTAGCATTGATGAAAGGATTTTAAGGGCAATTGCGAGGCTAAGGTGGGTATTATGTGTAAAACCTAACCCTCCACGATGGAAAGGCCCAGAAGAATGCCCTTCACTAATCCTCTAAGACACAAAATGGTGAGAGGACACCAGCACATTTAAAAAGCTTTGTTGTTACCCTTTTCCTTGTGTCATACCTTAGGGTTGGAGATGCTGCTTCTCACTTGTATGGATTAGTGCAGTGGGTTTAGTTGGGCCCTGAAGGAGCAGGGGCCAGGTGGCAGCACTGAATCACCAAAGTCAAGGTGATCGCAGTTATTGTAACGGGCAGCACAGCCAAAGCAATATCCATATTGGCCTGACCCATAGTGGGCAGCACAGGAAAAGTGATTTTTATAGTGACATGGCTTAAATGGATCTTGGGCACTGGCTAATTCATCATGATGTTCCCAGGCATGAAGTAGATAAGAAGCCTACTGCATTTTTTGTTTAATCTGTATAAGCAGAAAAATTATCAAGCAAATGAAAGAAAGGCTACATTGGAATGTGGCAAAAGAGAATCTTGGCCCACGAACCAGACACGCCAGTGTGCAGACTCAGAACCCCTTGAATGAAGCGACAGCCAACTTCTCCTGAAAAATGACCTTGATAAAATAGTTACTTGCTTTACAGTTAGCCAGAGGGTCCTTCCCCAGAGGAACCTAAGGTTTTTTACAAGGGCAACTAAACACTGGGAGAAAGGAAACAATCAGACTTTCTGAGGTCTATTTGACATGGGTTCAGAATTGACAATGATTCTAGGAGACTCCAAGATGCCAGTAGGGGCTTGTGGAGGTTAATTCGGTGATTAATGGAGTTTTGGCTAAAGTCTGATTCCCAGTTGGTCCCCAAACCCATCTTTTAGTTATTACCCCAGTTCTAGAATGTATAACTGGGGTAGATATACTTAGAATTTGGCAGAATTCCCACAATATACTTTTGCTTAAGTCACAAAATGTCTAGTATTTTTTTAATAGCAGTCTTACAAAACTAATTCAGAGTGTGTTTGATTTATAACAGTTCAACTTATGACTTTTTGACGTACGGTGATGTAAAGTAAGAAATATTCAGGAGAACCTAAACCTTTAAACATTGAAGTCTTACTTTTTTCCTGGGTTAGTGATACACAGTGTGATAATCTCATGGAGTACTGAGTGACTGTACCAATACCAAAAAGCTACACACCCCGAGAACACTGTTCCTAAGCTAGGGCATCTGGGAAGTTGGTTGCACTCAGTGGACTTAGTGTAGACTTAGCAGGATGTGAGTTTATCATACATCCAAGAGAATCCTTTCCCTTCGTTTCTCTCCTCTGTCCTCCTCTGTTTTCCCCAGACGCCATTCATTTTCTTAGTACTGTCTTCACTCTCTCTTAGCCGGACATTTTTGCTGCAATCATCCTGTCTATAATACTCAAACCCCAAACATAGATAAATCAGGCAGGCATCAAGATCTCATTTCTGTAGGCTGGTACAGGTAGAGTAAAGATGGTTGCCATGCCTCCTTAGAAACGAAACAGCAGAGCCACAATTATGCAAATCAATACCAGAAGCATGGCATTGCTCTCAGCTGCCATCAACAATCCCAGTTTTCTGTTATGATACTCTTTACAATGTGGGCATGCAGTTTTGGAGAATATGATACTCCTAGAAAGGAAGGAGTTAATTTAGAGAGGATGCTTCATGTGGGAATATCTATTTAATATTTAAATACAAGAAAATATGAAAGCATAGTGAGACTCCTCCTAGAGCAATGTGAATGCTTCGTGTATCTGCCTGGATTTGGGTAGCAGGAGGACAAGTCTACAGCTGGGGGCCTCAGGGTCTTTGTGGAAGAGGGAGCAGGCTTCCTTGGTAGGCTTCCTCTCCCTTGACTTCCCTTTGACTATCAAGGACAACCTATTAATGCTAGTTTAGATGAAAAGATTGTTGCTATTTGCTGTACTAGGGGTTGTAGTTTATTATTTATCTATAAAATAATAGTAATTATGGTGTTTTCTATTAGCTTCATTTTCTTCAAAGCATTTAGACATGTCTAAGGTGAACCTTCCGTAGAGAGCTAACAAACCATTTGACCAAAGGTTGTCCTCTTAAGTTCTGTTTCCAAGACAAGGGCAGTCTTAGCGGCTCTGCCAAAATGCCTGATGCCAGAGACTGTATGGAGCAGTTTTCTTATGTCATGCATTTGGAAGTCTCTGTGTGGCTCCAGGGAAATTGTTCTGGTTCTATCAATTATATCCACGAAGTAGGACTGAGAGTGAAAAGGAACGGTCACATGGTAAGACAAGGGTGACTCAAGTTCTAGGGTCACTATCTTTTTTTTTTTATAACAACCTTTTCTCATAGGAATTGATCAAGATCCTGCTGAAACTGCCTTAGTCTTTTCAGTGATCTGCTTTCTGCTGGACCCCATCCATTACGTTCCACTATGTCAATAACGTTTTGGGGACCACGCATTCCATCCAAGAATCTCTAGGAGACAAAAATCGAACCATATCCTATCCATAGGCGTAATCACAAGACTTCTGCACAAATGAATCTCTTATCTGACACCTTGATTGCCGTATGGAGAACCAAGAAGTCAAGGTGGAACCAGGGCAGCCATTAAGGCTTCTGAATAGCTCGGGATATTAGTGTTAAGTGGGCGAGAAGTGATTGGAGACAGAAACTATTCTGAACATGCAGTTGACAGAATGTCCTGACAGATTGGAGCTGCAGGTGTGACAGAAGGAACAGAATTCAAGGATGATTCTAAAGCCTTTGTCCTGCGCAGCTGGGAGGAGGGAGCTGACACGTGAGATGCAGGGAGTGGCGGAGCGGGCTTCACTGATGTATTGTCTTTATAGGTACCTAGGACTCCTGCTCAGAAGCATGAGGTCAGCACCTGAATGGCCATCACACATGCATTTTCCCACTCTGTGTGATTCAGACATCAATTCCTCCAGCCACTGAAACGTAACAGATGTCCACAAAGAGCTGGACCTGTACACAGACTAATGTCCTTTTCCAAATTTCTGAATCTCAAGCTGAAGTTCAGGCACAGAGGCTATTAATAAATCAAGCAGTTAATTAATCAACGCAACGTCCATGGTTTTCAGAAAGAATAAATTTGTCCTAAAGGGCTGATTATTTTTCCACAAACAACTGTTCGCTAGCTGGATGTAGGTTTCAGTGTTAAATTTCCAAGTCGCTGCCTGCACAAATTAAGGATGGCACATCCACCTTCTCTTCCTGGCTTCCTGCTTTTGATACTCTGACCAACCCTTAGCATTATTTAAACATTCTTTTTTTTTATTATAAGACTGTCAACCTGCAGATTAATGGAAACTTGTCATTTTGTGTAATTTATCTTTCGAAGCTGAAGGAAACCTTCAGGGGGGATAGAAAAGCAATCAGGCTTCCATTTAGAAAAAAATGCTCTGATTATATTTTTTTGTATGCGGTTTTATATCATTTCATTTTTTCAATATGTCTATTTCACAGAATTTATTCCTTGACACTTTTTATTTTCAATCATTTCTGGTTGCTTATAAATAAACATGCATTAATGTCAAGAGAATTATCATTTCATTATAAACTCTGTACAAACCAAGGCACCGGCTTCGTGAAGTTGCCATCTTATTTGGGACATGCATCTAGATTGGATAGAGCTTGACTGGAGAATTAAACACTGGCAATTAAACACTGGCATGTGTTTTATCTTGGCTAAAGAGAAGTACTTCTTAAATGGAGACAGCGATTACCGAAGCCATATGATGCAGGTGAGGAGTATGAATTTTAATGTTGTTCTGTTTAGAAGTTAATCTTAAAGCAATTTATGCGGAGGGCTAAATGATGACTCTGCATTTCCTCCCAAAGATACTGGTCGAAGTATGAGTCCATGTGGTGACATTGCCTCAAAGATGACAGCTTACTTTGTTAGAATATCAAAAGGACGAAACACAGGGATGGGAGAGATGGCTTGACAGATAAAGCACTTGCTGTGCAAGCACATGAGAGCCTCAGTTCAAATCTCTAGAACCACATAAAGTTGGACTCAGTAGTGCACATCTGTAATCCCAGCTTTCCTATGGCAAGACAGGAGACAAGGCAGTTTCCTGAGACTCTGAAGCCAATTAGCCTGGAGTATGTTGTAGTAACAATAGAAAATTTTGTCTCAAACAAGGCAAATGGCCAAGAATCACACCCAATGTCGTCCTCTGATTTTCACATATCCACTGTGGCAACTGTGGCCGGTATGTACTGCACACACACACACACACACACACACACACACACACACACTATACATTATAGCATTTCTTTGCTACTTGGCCAAGACACATCAAGCTTAGCTTCCTTATGTAGGTTAGACTCTACAATTGAGCCAAGATAGTTACATCGTTTTAAGAGTAATTTCTTTGAGAGTATATGTGCCATTTAAATACAAATCCCACCAATATGTCCATGATGCTAGCTAGTAACTGAAACAAATTTAAGAGCCAAATAAATCCAAATAAGTGATTAATACAGATTTCTTTTTGCTTTAGGACACACAACTATTAGATATTAATAATTAAACATCATTAGTGAATTCAATGACCAATGTTATTGATACTTAGAACTAATTATAGATGCAGTATTTAAATATTCTTTGTAAAGTATGTAAATCTTAACAGTACTGCAGCTAAACTCAATGCCATTTTTGTCAGAAACTAAGGCTTGTGTGCCTAGGCCCCAGGATGAATCACACTGGTTGGTCCTCTCCCTTTCCCGTGAATGCACTTGTGATTTTTGCCCTTGCTACCCAGAAGTCACAGAGGCCGTTAGCCTTTTCTTGCTTAAAGAACAGGGAAGGGCTGGTTGTGAAACCTTTGTCTTACAAGGGGATCCCAATCTGTCCCATGCCCTCAGATTTCCTTGATTCTAGATTCATTGCCCCAAACAAATCCCTATAAATTTCAAAACAATGGTTATAAAGTCTGACTTGGGAAAGGTAGAATATCTACTAAAAAAGAACATTTGCACATCTACAGTAGCGAAGCTCAGGAGAAGACCAGAATTGTAAGAGAGAAAGGAATGACAGCTTCATTGATACATTGATACATGTATAGTCAGTAGACATTCTATATCCAATTTATCTGCTAAGATAGTCTTTAATAGTTTCCTTGGCTAACTGAATAGTTACCAGCTTGTTTTCTTCCAGGTTTGAATTGTAAGGATTTCATTGTTAGGATATAGAGGAAGAAATCCAAAGGTTTATGAAAGTAAGAATGATAAAGCTGAGTTTATCTCTTCTCTTCATAAAGCCTGTTCACTGTGCTCTCAGGAGGGTTAAGGGGGGGGTTAAGGTATTGAGGCTGCAAGAATGAAACAGCACAGCATCTTTCAAAGGATGTGTGTGTGCTAGCTCTCTTCTGCAAGCTGAGAATGACGGTTTTGGACACAGCCACTGGAAAAGGTCTGCTGGCTGCTCTGGGAGTTGAAAGTACCCAGGACTGGCAAGTGACTGGCAATTATATACCTATGAAAAGGTAAAGTCATCATTGTGATAAGTATATGGTGTAGAATCAAAATCAGATTGGCTGCTGGAGCCCACAGAAATTACTGGTGGTATCCATGATGTTCCTATTACTGAAGTAGATGGACATCTATATGAAGAACTACTTAATCTGTATAAATAAGAGGGAAAAAGGAGTTCTCAATAGTCCAGGGAAGAAAAGATCTGACTTCAGGCACCGAAGCAGAAACTTGGGCCAATTCTCAAGCCTCAATGCCTATATGCACAGAAATCCTTTATGGGCAATTGTGGACTTCTTGAAGAAATCCCTACAGGCCTGCCATTAGTATGACCCAAATGTATCTTCTCAGTATCTCTCCACAGCAGCTATTTATCAGAGTAATTGTGCACTGGATAGATAGATACATCCTGACTTTCCAGAGCTTAGAGCATACTGCTTATAAGCCAATGCAGGTAATCTTCGTAACCTGTTAGGACAGGCAGTTGATAAAAAGGTTAATCTCAACTTCTGTAACATGAGGTCCTGCTTGTTGGGGTTTCTGTCCTGCTCAGTTCCCATAGCTGGTAAGCCCCAAAGAAATTATACAGAGTCTGCATTAGTGATAAACTGATTGGACCATTAGCTTGGTCTTTGTATTAGTTCTTATAACTTATGCTAGCCCATTATTCTAGTCTATGTTAGCCACATGGCTCAGTACCTTTTTCAGTGGGGTAGGTCACATCCTGCTTCTTCCATGGTCTGGGCAGGACTCCCAAGGGAACTTCCTTCTTCCCAGAATACTCCTGTTCTCATTTCCTCGCCTCTACTTCCTGTCTGGCTACTGGCCAATCAGCATTTATTTAAAACATAATTGACAGAATACAGAATTGTCCCCCACCACCCAACACCATTTAGAACATTACAGATGAGATCTACAGCCCCCAGTGAGACTGTCTCCCTAGCTATGAAATGTACAGAGGAGAGTGGCAGAGAATTCTTGGCCGTCACAACACAACCACACTCATCTCACCAGGTGTAAGGGTTGCATTATGATAGGAAGGGCCAAGTGCAACCCTCTGAAATGCATTGTATTTTAAAATGACCCTTCAGAATTGGGGAGAGGGCCTAGCAGGTAAGGCACTTGCTGTGAAAACCTGAGGACTTGAGTTTGAATCCCCCGAATCCCTGTAAAACCTGGCTACTGTATTACGTGGCTCTGTAATCCTAGTGTTCTCTATTCAAACACGTGAATGCATGTGTACACTCATCTCACAAAACACCTCATATTCACACATACCTATGAGATAAAAAGTAAATAACAGAAAAATACTTTCTGTAGAGGAACTAAGAGACTAGGTACACCATATCCACACAGAGATTATTTCTATCAAATTCTCTTTTGTGTTCTTATTTAACCTCTGTGGGAAAAGAATTCCTGTTGGAGAATGAGAGAGTATTCTTGCAATGCAGTTTCTCTAATTTTCTAATTATTTTTATCATTCCACATATGGAGTCATTTTGTTGTTGCTGTTTTTTAAAGACAGGGTTTCTCTACGTAACAGCCCTGGCTATCCTGAAACTTGCTTTGTAGACCAGGCTGGCCTTAGATTCACAGTGATCCACTTATCTCTGCCTCCTTCATGCTGAGATTAAAAGTGTGAGCCAACACCACCCAGCTAAAATACCCAGTCTTTGTTGGTACAGCAAACAGACTTCCCCAGTGATCATGAAGGTGCTGTTCTGACATTGTCTTTGTTCCACAGACTCACCAAGAACAAATATATTCTCTTTTTTTTTAATTTGTGAAATTATAATATAATTATAACACTTTTCCTTTGCCTTTCCTCTCCCTAAATCATCTCATATACCCCTCCCCACTTTCCTTCAAATTTATGGTCATTTATTTTGTTAATTGTTAGTGCATGCATATACATATACATTTATAGAATATTTATGTATATACACACATATATATGTATATTGATAAATCTACAACCACCACTGTACTAAGTCAACATAATCCCTAATGCCAACCTATAACATCTGTCCTTACATCCACAGATAAGTTCAGTCTTTACTCTTCATCAAGGAACCACAGTCAATCAATGTGTAGAGTCATGGAGCCCGGTCCCAAAGGATACGTCTACAAAATACTCCCACATCCGTGGCGCAGGGATCATTGTGGAAAGGGAGAAGAAAGATTGTAAGAGCCAGAGGATGGGGGAATTAGCTGTGAGATTGTTTCTCCTAGCAATGCCAGACGCTACACACATAACATCTCACCAACATGACTTCCCAAACGTGAGCTGAATAAGAATGACCTCAATGGACATGCCAAGGCATATGGGGGAAAAAAGCTCATAAACCCCCAATCCTCCACAAAGTACTATAGGCAACTAAGGAAAGCTAAGAGTAGAAGGGGTCATTTTCTCTAGGGAAGAGCACACCAATTGGTTGTCCAGTGCCAGATGGTCAGCCCTGAAAACATACATATAAGTAACATTATAGAGTAAGAGCAATATTTTTTCAATGAGGAAAAGACAGCATATCATCCCCTACTTTGAGTGGGGGTATGCCAACTTTCTGCCTGTCCTACAGGAACTAGACTCTCTGTCCAAAGTCTGTTCTGCAGAGTGGCAGTGTTACCATCTCCTGGGAGAGTGTGCAGACTGTAAAAGCTGAGCTCCCATTCTGGATCTACTGGAATCAAAACCTGACACTGACAAGATTTACAGGTGACCCTTGGGTGACTGGTATGCACAGTAAGACTAGTTCACTGTCTAGACAACACGGTTGGACCTGGAGGTCATAAATACTCAAAGTAAAGTTGTCAAATACACGATTTCAACGGAGGAAAATGAGCTTATGAATATTCAGGTACCTGCTACCTCGGTAATACTTTTCAATGCCTGATCAGAAGGATATTGAGATCCTTCGGATCTGAAGAATATTTGACTAGGAAGAAAGATGGGGTGAGTGCAGCTCAGCAGTAGAGCACTGTGTTAGCATATGTGAGGTTTTAGGTTCAATCCCCAGCACTGCTGAATAAGGAGGAAATAAAATTAATGCACCTTGTGCCATCTATTACTGGAATGGCATCTCAATGTTTGGTGAAGAACTTTGCTTTGGCAGGGCACGCAAACAACATAGAAAGATGCTATTGTCCTCACTTACTGAGTAATACCAGGGCACTAGCTGTGACTAACCCCAGAGCAAGAGAGAATTTTGCAGCAGGTCCAGCCTGCCATGTAAAGCTTATTTTCCATTTCAGCTATAGATACAATTGTAGTATAATCAGCTGTAATTCACATGGCCTTAACACACCATCTTTGGCAGTCCTAATAATAGAATCAAGGAATGTGACCACAGAGTTTGGGTATAAAGGCATGTCCTGTTTGGGATAAGAAATATTCTTACTTTGAAAACACAGTGCCTGGCTCATTGCTTGGCCCTAGTACAGATTGTAAACAAACATAAAATACCAAGTGACTATGCCATTTGAGTTACAGCTAATGGATTAAGTATTGTGTGTTTCACCAAGACGTGAATCCCAGAATATGTAACAGAACTCCATCACCAAATAGACACACCATATGACTTACTGGACTTCAGTGGCTTTTAAAGGCGTGACTAAGCTTATGTGCATGTAGTTAACTCTTATAGTTCTTAACTACAAGAGAAGATTTGAAGAACAATTACAGGAAGGACAAAGAAGTTTACGATTGATCTAACTTAGAATAGGCATGAGCATATTTATAATAAAAAATGTTCCCATTAAAATGAGTCTCTCTCATGTCTAAAGAGAGAGCTCTGAAGTTAAGAGCACTAGCTGCTCTCCCAGAGAAATTGGGTTCAATTCTCTGCACCCAGATAGTGTATTTCAACTCCAGTCCAGGGGATCTGATATCCTCTTTTGATCTCTGTGGTCATCAGGCATAT
>NW_026067895.1:10953185-10992468 GCF_014885135.2 Alexandromys fortis | reverse complement strand
ATACATGTCAACAAAACACCCATCCACATAAAATTAAAATAAATAATAAATAAATAAAAATTAGAAAGGCATTCTCAATGAGCGTGTTGGTCCACACCTGGCATCCCATTGCTGAGCAGTAGAGTAAGCATCTCATGAGTACAAGCAAGAGGCTCACGAGCACAAACAGGAAGCTCATTTGAATGAGTAGTCAAGAGCTTGTCTAGCATGTACAAGGCCCTGGGTTTAATTCTACACACACACACACACACACACACACACACACACACACGTGGGGGGATTTTTCATCAGGTAGATAAAAGAGATCTGTGAATTCCAGTAGCCTTTACTCCAGCCCTGGTTTATGAAACCAGCAGCCAAGATAAGAAGACGTAGGAGGAAAAGCTAATGCGTAGATTTAACAATGAGGGTAACAATCACAGTTGAGCACCCAGCATGCCAATAGTAGAGACAGCATGAATGCTTAATATGGAAGACTGGTTAGCCTTTGCTGAAAAAAAATCACCGCTGTGGAATACTTACTCTCTTGAAGATGTCTGCAATCTTCATCCCTATTAGAATAAACACTTATGCTATACAGCATTTCCTCACTGTGCTTCAAGATTTTAGCTACTTCACCTGAAAAATAACTGAATACCTCCTGTGCTAGCGAGACATTATAATCAGCATTGCTTTAACTAAGAAATCCACTTTCTATATAAATGTAAACACTACTGCAGTATTTGCTGGTGCTTCCTGCATGGTGCCAAAATAATTGGTTTAACAGAATGGCGAAACAGCCTGATGAAGATCTGGCTACTGTTGTGGGTTTGAAAAAGTGTAATATGACTGTGTGTTTTCTGACTGCCAATCAATTTTGGACGCTTTATCATTTTCTGATTGTATTCAAATCTAGGTGTGAAGACACAGAGGGAATGCGTTCCTGTTGCCCTCTGATCATCTATTCCAAATCTTGTACCTTCTGTCCTTACAACCCAAGAGTCTCTGGGCTAAAAATAGTAATTTTCAAGAAAAAAGTTCTTCTGGTCAGGGCATAATAATGTTTGGAATCCATTGGATGTTGATGTGTCTTAGCTAGCAGCCAGAATTCCAGGATGCCCAAAGTCCCAGCATTTTCTACCAGCTGGAAATGGCGTTCTTGATGACAACATTGCCTTATTGTCAAGAAGCAAGGGGCAGATAATTAATGCTAACTAAGTGGGCGAAAAGAGCATAAAGCTAGATAGAGTATCTGTTAGCATCCCGGCATTCCTTGGCCCTGCCCCTTGGGAACGTGGCACAGTGAGCCACCACTCTGTGCAAGGCAAGCAGGACCCTGACTGTGCACAGGTGCAAAGGTCTAGTGCCCCCCCCCACTCCCTCTCTCTTAGTGCTGTTCTTCTGAAGAGGCAAGCGGGTCTCTCTATCTTCAGTCCCCTTTATCCTTCCTTCAATAAACCCCACACTCAAGCTCTGTCTGTCTGTCTGCATGGTGTATTTGTCTCCAGTCCACAGCCCTCACCTGTCAAGGTCCCCTCCTGATGTTTATGACAGTATTCTTTGAGGAGACTCTTAGGACAGTCATGTGTGCAGTAAAAGTTACTGGACACCTATAGTAGTGCAGGGCTAAGAGGCTCACGCCAAGAGCCCTGGAACATCAACTTTTTTTCACTTACGACCCTTTTTTGCCTGATAAATTTCATATAACCCCAGGTATATAAGCACATAAAATAGGAATGCAAATCAAACATTTAGTAAAAATAAATTTATTTCAAAATAATTCTGCACCATATATAATTTTGTCATTTATTGTCTATGACCAAAATTCATAGTGATGGGATAGATATGTTTACTTATCTTTCTATAAAGAATTCAGTTTTGGCTGAATATTTGATACTGCAGGACATCAGTGATTTTCAGAGACAATTGATAGTTTAATTTTATAACCATCAATGCTGAGAAAGCTGCTTTGAAAAAATATGTAGTACAAAATGGCAGAAGTATGTTTTAGGATAATTTCAGAAATTGTTAGAAAAATATATGTAATGTATATACACACGTGTATATATATATTATATTCACACACACATATATGTAAACTATATACTAATCCCAAGCTAAGTTTATTCAATCACATTAACTTTATTTATTATCTGTATGTGTGTGTGTGTATTTGTGTGTGTGTGTGTGTGTGTATGTGTGTGTGTGTGTGTAGGTCAGAGGACAACTTGTGGTTTCTCTCCTTCAACATGAGTCCTGGGATGGAACTCAGGTCAACAGATTTCGTGACAAGTCTTTATATGCTGAGCCTTCTCTGTGGTCCTCATTTAGTGATTGTTAGGAGTTCATATGTACACATAATGTATTCTTATCAAATCTACTTCTACTTCCTCCCCTCTACCTTCTCCCCTCATCTCCTAAGTTCAGGAGCTCTTTCTGTTCGTTGTTTTTCAAGACAGGGATTCTATGTGTAGCCTTGGTTGTCCTGAAACTTGCTTGGTAGACCAGGCTGGCCTTGAATTCAGAGATCTGCCTGCCTCTGACTCCCGAGTGATAGGATTAAAGGCTTGTGCCACCACTACCTAGAGTTTTTTTTTTTTTTTCATGAGTTCTTCTTTTAAAACTCAAGCCCGTTACTGCTTCCTGTATGTGCAGAGGTGTAGGACAATATGCTGGAGCACATGCAACAGGTCTCTTAGGGGCTGTATCCCTGAAGAAAATTGTCTGAGAGCAATGTGGGCATGTGTGTTCATGTACAGGTGTGTGCATACCTCCACATGAAGGCTAGGTGTTGATATCAAGTATCTCTCTCATCTTCTTGTTTTTTGTTTGTGTGAGGGGCCTACTGACTAGGTAGCCCTAATATGTCTGGAACTTACTGAGTAGACCAGACTGGCTTTGAACTACCTACCTTTGCCTCTTGAATACTGTAATAAAAGGCACAAGTCACTATGCCTGTTTATTGTTGTTGTTGTTGTTCTTTTTAGACAGGGTCTCTTACTGAACCTGGAGTTTGCCAGATTGGTTAGAATGATTGGCCAGCAGTCCCCCAGCACACTCCTGACTCTCCATCTCCCACACTGAATTTGTGAGTATACATCATCACGACAGCTTTTATGTGGGTGCCGCGGGTCAAGCTCATATCTTTGTGTTTGTGGAACAAACACTTTATGGACTGAGTCATATTCCCAGCCCCTCAACAATCAAACTATACTACAGTATAATCCAAAGAAATACAAATTTGATATTTACATGCTGAAGAATGATGGTAAAGATTAAAGAACACTCTGTGTGTATAGATAAAACACTGTGAGTGATCCATAATATAGAGTAGGGCCTATCTCAGCTGAGGTATTTCAGGCAGCCTTCATAGGTGTTGCACGAGGTGATGGCTGTCACAATACAGAGTGAAGTCACAGGATCCAAGATGGCTGAGTGCTACTAGAAGCACCTCAGATTCACAATGCCTTTGATTTTGTTCTGATTTGAATTTTCAAGAAAAAGTCTGAAATAGCCCAAGCTGGTCTCAAATTATGAAGCTAAGAATGACTCCAAACTCTGGCCTTGGCTGCTTCCACCTACCTGGTGGTAGCTAATATTACAGGCATGTGCCACTACACCAGGGCACATTTTATTTTGATTTCAAATTAAGCTTTGGCTGTGTTCAGAAATTTTGTACTGTTGCCAACTCTTTCGCAACTGCTACATTCAGTTATATGTCATGTCAGGTCATGACCTGCAGTTCAAGCTTCTGGGCTTTAGACACGAAAGTCTGGGCTGATATCTGAATGTTTGTTCCCAATTTTATAGAGAGACATAATCCAAATTATGTTGAAGCTTAATGCAATTGTACTGTGAGGTAAGGGCTCAAAGAGGCAACTAGGTCATGGTGATTATACATCATGAATGAGTTTACTGCCTTCCTTAAAGGTCTTACAGGAATCTGGGCCCCTTTGTCTACTTCAACCTTTCTTGGACTAACTTATCATATTGGACACAGAATATGGGAGGGAGGGGCCTTCACCAGATACTCAATAAGGTGCCCTTTGGCCTTGGGCTTTCCAGCTTCTAGAATTATGAGAAATAAATTTCCATATTTTTTATTCTGTATTGTCGAGTCTAGACTGGTTTTGCTGTGGAATAATCCCTTTGTACACTGTGAAGATTTGTCACTGTAATTGGTTCAGTGAACAAGCTGACTGGCCAATAGCTGAACAGAATACAGTTAGGTGGGAAAGCCAAAGGAAGAATGATGGGTTGAGGAAGGGTGGAGTCAGAGGAGTTGCTAACCAGACGGAGAATGAATCAGACAGTTGGACACACAAAATGGGATAGAGGTAAAAGCCATGAAACTTGGGGCAGCACATGGATGAATAGAAATGGCTTTAGTTGTAAGAGCTAGTTGGTAACAAGGCTGAGCTATTGGCTAAGTATTTATAATTAATAAGCCTCTGTGGTAATTTGGAAGCAGCTGCTAGCACATGGAAACTTCTGCCTACATATTTTCTTTTAGCAGCTTTAACAGACTGAGATAAACCAGTCAAGAATATCATGATCTGAACTGAGATAAACTGAACATGAAACAATACACTGAGGAAGAAAATCAACATGACTTCATGACCAGCTAACTGTCCTAGATATGCTTTGCTTCACACCTTCATTTGGAAGTTTTCATATATTAATAAATATTTTATTCCTCTTTGATGAAGTTACAGAATATTAAATGAGCACTTAAGAGAAAAGGAATGAGAATTACTCTGAGAAAACAGAAAAATTTGATGTGATTGTGGTAATGTCGTCCTGTCCTGATCTTATCTTGACCCCATTTGTATCTGCTTAGGCACTTTCCAGCCCCAAGTTCTCCAACAACCATGTCTACCATGGGAATACATGCCAGGTTTCCATGACTCTAACCATGGCCAAGATGTATAATCAAAATATCTACTGAATATATACCCACACCCAAAATGTTCCCTATACCTCTACCTGAAAATGATGTCTTTATGGTTGTGTTCCTTATAAACACTGTACTCATGAGCTTTGGTGCTCAATGTTCTTTGGGATAGGAGCCCAATTTTGGTTATTAGTTACTACAAGAACTCTAATTTGGCCTTCTATACACGCTAGTCTGTAAATTTCTTGGCTGGACTTTAGTAATTACCAAGACTTAAGATTTCATTTTTTCATTTAGGAAATAGAGTAAACATATATTTTGTTACACAAGTCACAACTGAGAGTGTTAGACATCAACATGATAGGCTATTTGAAAAGTTAAGTATGAGCAAAGGAGTGGGTATGGTCACCAGGTGGACAAAGGGAAGGCCTGGCAAGTATTTTATTGTTGACCAGAGATCGCTTTCCGTCCTGTTTATACTGCCCTTGGCTGTGCAGAGAAAAGGGCTGATGTGGCATTTTCCAGCACTCCTTTCATTATATGGTTCTGGGATACAGCTTAGGTTGGAAGTAAGGTGGAAAATTTGAAACTAGGAGAGGTAAATAGTCATTGATCCCCACAGGATCCTGAGAGTCTTCTGGGACTCTCCCCAGAGTGTGGCAGTCCTCTGACATCAACAGAACTGATTCTGGTTGATGGGCGTTGATGTCACTAACGGCACTTCCCGGTAATTATTAAACTCCCTGATTTCTCCCAAAGGTATCTTTCTGGTTTGTACTCCCTCACCATTCTAATCCCTGTTGAGGTCTCTATCTCCTTGTAGTTAGTCTCTTTCTGTCTCAGTGCCCAGAGGGATGCAGTCACCAACCTGGATATAGAAACTATTTATGAGTAAGGGGAGACTCCTAAAGAAACGAAGTAGGTGGAAGGAAGTTCATGTCAACTGCGCTTCATTCATAAGACGAATTCTTGGATTCATAGACTCTGGGTCATCTACATTTCCAAGGGACAAATAGAAGCGGTGAATTAGAAAGAATGGAGGCAGTACCCAACAGTGATTCTGACGGTACTGATAAATGGCAAATACCAGCTCTCATAGTCCTAACCCCTTTACATAATAGTAAATCCAAGAGTTCTTGTACGTATAGGAACCAACATTTCCTATACCCAAATCTACCAAAGAAACTGCCGTATTACAGATTAGTATAAAACCTGATGGTCATAAAGATGGCCTATAAAATCAGAATGCATAGGTTGGTACAGTTCATTTAAGAACACTTTTTTTTCCTATTTGTTCTCAAATAGGAAAATCTGACTTATAATCTTCAAGTAGCTTTGGAGTGTGTGTTTCTTGGACCCCTGATTCCCATAATTGCTGCAGCTGGGTTTGAGAACTATGAATACAGAGGTTTCATCTCCAGAAAACAATGCCCAGGAATGGGAAGGCATCCCTAGTGCCCGTTCTAACCTGCAGCTGTTAGTCATCACATGAACTCAACTGAAGCTGCTACCTTATTCATTTCTACACTTAGAACCGGTGACAATGAGAGGTTGGCAGCACTTCCTAGAGAAAGCAAGCACGGATGAAGGGGACATTCTTTAGTGACAATGCTATTCCTCAGCTCCCCGCTTTGTACTTTCTTCTCTCAAGAAAGTACAACTAACTTGGAAATATAACTAACTTGGAATAGTTCCTGGCCTCTCTAGTGCCCTTCCAACGTTTCCATGCAATGTTCAACTTCCTGTCTGATCCCTCAGCTTCAATGAAACTGTTGAAGTTGTTGATTCCTAATTTCTCTGTGGTGGTAAATTATTTTGAAATCGTCAGATCCATATAATCTGTTACATAACCGATCCCTTATGTTTGCTAAACAGAATCTTCGTATCTGAGTCACAGTTACCTGCAGACTGCTAATTCTAATTTCAACGCTACCTCCCAGACCCCTGACATATGGTACTCAAATTACCAGCTGCATCTCAGAGTCAAACACACAGGCAGTTGGCTTACCCGAATCCGAGAGGCAGAAGCATAGGAACTTGTCAGTGAGTACTCAGCCTCAAGAGACTATTGAGCAGAAAGGTAGGTGCTTTCCTATTGGTCCGATATGTAATCACTGGGTTTGCAAAAGAGCAGAGCTGGTGTAGGGGAAGGCCCCAGGATTTATGGCTCATTTTCCTGTGTCACAGTTGCACAGCCAAGATTTGGGGCATTTTGACATTTCGAAAGCTGTAGTGTCTGATCTTCAAGATTGTTTCAAATGTCCCCTCAAGCCCACAACATTCACAATATTGCATAGTCAGTCTACTTGTATACTGTTCCAGGGCTGGTCTGTGTAGCATAGCATAAAGAAGTGATCAGATGGGACCTGAGGATAGACCATAAAAGATTAGTTACTGCTTTATTGTCTTCTTTGGGTCTTGTTTTGAAGGGAGCCACTGTCCTGCTGCAAGGACATTCAGATGGTGAATAAGAGAGGTTAACCTAGAGAGACTGGAGGCATCCAGCTAACGGTCAGGAAGGAATGAACACCTGGCCAGCATCTACATGAACTGCAGTAGAGCTGAGAGATGCCTGCAAGCCCAATGAGCAACTTATCCACAGCCTATGAGGAATCCTGACCCACAACCATCAAGCTAAGCCACCCCTAGATGCCCAAATCTTGGAAACTGTAAGGCAAGTGTGAACTATACTAAACTTTTAAATTTGGAGTCAATTTGTTTCACAGCCATAGATAGCACAAAAGCTAAAGCAGAAGGGAACTTTTTCAATTATTTAGTCAAGCAAACATTTTGTTTTGCTCCTCTTGGCTCAGGCCCTGACCCAGGAAATAATGGTATTCACCCAAATTCCTTCCTTGCCCATCAGAAACTATCCCTTTGTTTGGGAGCTGGGCTTGTCTGTTCCCTGTTTACTTTTATTTCCTATTTTTTGTTGACTGTTCATAGCTAGATGAAAGCACTGTGCTGCCAAATTGTCCCCTTATCAGAAACACCAGGAAAGCCAAATGTAGATAGTTCCGATCATGACTATTTGTAAAAAGAGTTATTTTATGATGTTATTAATTTCAAAAGAAGGGTCCAATGCTTCCTCCCTTTCTGTAGATGGTGCAACGCTCTATACGGAAGAGATTGGGGGGAATTCAAGGAGAGGTTGGAACCTCCATACATGGTAAGTCTCAGGGGAAGATCTGTGTTAGACTTCTGACAGGGTTCCAACAGCAGAGCATCCACATGGGAAGACCAAATAGTCCCAGGGACCGGGGGATGGGATGACAAAGAAGATAAGCCTGGAGGACAGATGCTGAGGACAGGAGGTCAGCAAGAAGAAAGTTCTAGCACGTTACTATAGAAGCTCTGATGTTTCCTTCATCCCTACTCCATGGGTGTGATGCAGGATAATGATGTAGTTTTTAGGAAATCTGCCAAGAATACGACTGCTGTGGAAAGTTGTGATAAAGATGATCCACATGCTATGGCTGCCTTCTAGCCAGCCAGCCTTGCTAGGTCCAGAAATCCCCACTGATTTGTCCCAATTACTTTATTCCCTCCTTTGAGTGTCCTAAAACTTCAATGTATGGGGCAGTGGCAAGCCAACTGCTTTGATAGAAAAGGAAAAACATCAAGGGTGTCCAATATATTCATTTCTTTGGCCACCTAGCCTGATAGATATGAGTGAAAAAGTCTAAAGTTATGCACATTTAGTTGAAAGGAATTATGTGCACTTGTAGATCATATACTTGGCTCGTTTCATAAACACAGATTCTTTGCCATGCATTCGAGAAGTCTAACATCCAGCCAACTTTTCTATAGTTTATATCAGTCTACACTTTGGGGGAGGTTAATACTAAAAGTCTCCAGGCAACTGATTTGGGTGATTTGTAAAATCTCAAAATCCTACAGCCAATTACAGATTAGAAGGAGCCGATGTTCTTAATGCTTTCTTTTTTTTTCTCTAATAACAGAGAAAGGATCGGGGGAGGGGTTGGGGTGGGGAGCTTGCTTAGCAAGAAAGAATGATTTTGCTCGTTTGCACAATCTCTTTTCACCACCATCTTCCTCCAGGCAGAAGTTAGTCCATATCTCCAAGTCTGGATATAAACAAGCCTGTATTAAAACATTCTCCTTGTTTATAATTTGATGATTTATCTATATATCTTTATTTTTGGCTACTGTGGCTTTTTACAGCTTTCTAATTTATATAGCCATTTGTTTAGGCTGTCAAAACATTTTTAATTTTAATTACTGTGTATCATGCCTGAGGGTGTAAAACTGTCAGATAAATCTGAGACTCTGCATAAACATGTGGGGAACTGCATGTGTTATCGCTCAACAATTGCTAGTGGGCAGTTAGCAAGCGTCTTTTCACGGGGCTGGTGAGCTGGCTCATCTCCTTCATAAAGGCGCAAGATGATGATGTTGTCAGCCTAGGTGCTGAGCACCTCATTAAACACACGTTCGTGACCTTGGCACACAAAGGGCAAAAGTTTTTGATGGACAGTCGCAGCCTGGGCAGCTCCGCAGATGGCTAATGGGAAAATATTCAATGTAAAGTCCTGTCAGACTGGAAAACCTGACCATCAACCTGGCACTTCAGTTTTAAAGTGAAAGATAATTGGGGAGTCAGAGGTCTTAAACAATGAAACAGTATGTGGGGAGAAAAATGTCCACAAAGCTTGTTTTCTGTTTTTCTCTTTGATCATGTTTCAGCAGTACAGATATGAATAAACAGTTAATCCACATAACCTTCATCTGTCTATACATTCATATATATACATCTACATATATTCATATACCTATCCATTCCTCTATCCATCCTTCCAACCATCTATCCATCTATCTATTCATTTATCTAATCTATCAATCTGGAAATTTTGCATTTGGGATCAAAGGAATCAACTTGATGAGGGCTCGATGATGTGTTTTATCCTGAGGCCTAACCTTGGTAAATACTTTATCTGTAGATTTATAGTGTAGTGGTCTGAAAGGATTTTAGAGGTAATTCATCAGGAAACCTTAACCTAAAATGAAGTGTCCATCTACAATATGTCTGTGTTTATTCTACACGGATATAATTACACTTCTATAATTTTTCTATAATCAATCTTGAAGAAGTTTGATGCCAAGAGAGGTTGCTTTTACTAACTGCTTATCTGTACCCTCAGCAACTGACTGCAAGAAGAGGCCATGGGAAGGAGCAGGGAGAGAGGTGGTAGAGAGTCTTCAGCAATCCACGACTGTTGGGCTTTTCTGTCATCCCAGACATGCCCAAGGCATACAAATGCCTGCGAATTCCTTTAAACTAATTGGGCTGTTTCTATTTGGGAACATGGGATTTTAAGAAGCAATCGCTATTTCTCATGTACTGTCTCATCCGATAGGGACATTTTTAATATTGTACAAAATTAACCCTCAGTGTTAACGCCTTCAGACAAAAAGCCACAGTAGACAAGTAAAGGCCTATGTGTTAAGAGCTTGCTCAGGATCTGTTACTGTTGGGAAGTAGCGGGCTCTTGCAAGTAGGGTCTAGGAAGAGGGCGCTAGGGCCGTGGGCATGTGCTCTTGAAGAGCCTGTCTGGGCCCTGGGCCTTCCTCTCTTGCTCTCACTCTGCCATCCAGCTGCTATAAGGTAAGATGGCCACCCCATCATGTGTTTCCCATGATGCCCTGTGTTGCCACACTTACAAGAGCCATGGGGCCAATTAACCACAGGAAGAAATTACTAAGAACATGGACCCAAACAAGATTTTAAGTTGACTCATCTCAGATGTATGTCACAACGCCGGTAAAGGGGCTGGCACAGTAATCACTTAAAGCATAAACGGGAACACTCCAGGTAAAAAGAGGGGCAGGAATACAAGCACATCTCTCTGTTACTATGTCCTACACACTTTTATGATGGCTTTATATACAGACTATCTAATCCTTGAAAAATATTATGAGAAATCTCACCCCACTTCCCTGATGAAGAAGGCTAAGTAATCTGGTAAATGCAACCCTTGAACAGCTGACTCTGACACTTTTATTACTTCAGATGAAAGGATCTTATCCTAGAAGGTTCCTCCCCATCTCCAGCCCCTAGTCCCATACATTATCCGGGATGAAAAGGGATGCTGTTGAGTTGCTAGTTCGAAACACTCATTGTTATATCTATTGTATGCGAGAGAAGAGAAGGTTCCTGGGGAGAGTTAAGAATCTGATCCTGAGTCACTTAGTGACTAAGAGTCAAGGTATGAACTGAACTCTCCTGTTTCCTGGTCACATGCTGTTCTCCCACATTGCCTCTGTGGAAATTTCTCCTGGCAAATACCTGGAGTACCTCAGGGACAGGTGAGGAACCCAAGTGTGCCACAGTAACTCTGTTGATTTATGTCTCTCCCTCCAAACTGTGGGATTATCGTGAGTCATAGACGAAACCATGTTGGCAGCGTTCATGGCGGTGTGGCTACAAACAGCAGCCATAGATGAGTGATACGGGGCACCCTCTGTGACTCTGCTTCCAGGACAGGCTGCAATGAGCAATTTGCCTGGGGCCTCTCTCAGCCTGGCCAGGGAGACTCAGATAAGCTTTCTTCCTGCTCCCTCCAGACACGCCTGCAGTGAACAGGTTCTTTATTGGACACTGGGTGACAGGTGCAGGATATGAGCTGAAGGAACTCGGGCTTAGACGGACAGTATGCATTATACAGCTACCAGCTCTCCCCTGATTTACTGTCCTGGGAGACTGCTGTTTTCTGAAAGAGCAGGATCAGAAACTGCTTTCTGTCTCAAGACTTCCTATTGCAGATGTTTGCAGCTGGCACATGCTCTGCTGTTCTCCCTCCCTGGGAGCACAGGAATAACCCACATAATCGCGTTTCTGTCTTTATTACCTCTCTATCCCTTAATGCAAAAATCTGATGCTCATGCCAGAAAAGGCTGGTGGATTTGTTAAAATGTGAATGAAGGGAAAGCTGGCTATATCGGAATCAGTCAAGCCCTCTTACCCTTGGAGTCTCCCAAATGAATGAAGCTATAAGTCTTAGGCAATGCATTTTCCTTCTTCAAAAATAATTTTTGTTAGGAAATATCTGGTCTTTGATTGTAAAGTTACAGGGATTCTCTTCATATCTCGTATCTACTGGTACATTTTAAAAAATCCTCCAGATGGATAACCTGAAGAGCTTCCGGACATAGTGGGGGCTGGTGGCTCAGGGTAGCCAGGACTCTGTCTGATGTGATCTCTTCTCTTTATACCTTCTGTCTAGGATTACTCTTTCTGCGGCTCCAGAATCCATGACTGGGAGCTAAAATGCTCCACTATCAGGCTCCAGTGTCCAGAAGTGTGCCAGCATCCTATGGCCAAGGCAGTCCACATGGTCGAGACTAACACCAAGCAGCCGTTCAGTAAAACAGAGCTCCAGGGCAAGAACACAGAAAGGGCATGATTGGACAATCATTCCACCCTTCTTCTACTCCCCCCAAACACAATGGCTACCTGAAACTGAGGGTAGTGACCTTCCTCAGGGCTGGAAGTAAGTTTTCTTTGCTAGTGCTCACTCAGGGTGGCACCATTGGCTTGGAGAGGTGTGAAATATCCTTGAGAAAAATGAAACACGTTGGGAGTGAGCTTGTGAGGAACAGGGCCCTCTCTCTTAATCATGCCACTTGCACATGCCCATTCTAAACACTTGCTCCTAAAGGGAACAATATTAATTTCTTTCACCCAACCCAGTGGCATCTAGAAAAAGTGGGTTTCTTCAAAGGCATGGGATTTACGAGGAGCTGAGACTGAACCATGCATCAATAGTAAATACCTACATCAACAACTTACATGAGCTGGAGAAAGTACCAGCATCCCGTGAAAACATGGCTGCCTGGTCTCTGGAAAGAAAGTATCCATCACAGATGACTGTGGGGAGCATGGAGAGAACCCTTAAAAGATTTAGTTTAGTTCTAGGATGTTGGAGATGGCTCCCAAGATCCTTGTGCAGTGGCTGTTTCATCGAGCACTAACCTGGGTACTACTCTGCCTAGGGATTCTGCAAAGGCAATTGATGACTCATTTACTTAATCCTAGAACATGGGGATCACTTGCTGGAGTCTGATTAGATCAGGCAGGGTTTTCTAAAACATCCTTTCCTCCGACTGTTAGTATAAAATTAATTCAGGGGTTAGAGCACGAGGAAATTCAACATTCTGTCCACGGCTTTGAAGAGCGTGCAGACCACATGCGGTCTCTAGGGGCTGAGAGCTTAAATGTTTTAAACGCAAGAACTGAATTCTGCCAACAACAGAATGGGTTTGGAGCGCATCACTTCCCAGAACTTCCAGATGAGAGCCCAGCTGGCCAGCACCTTAGCTTTGGCCTTCTGACACCCTGAGTAGAGAAACCAGCTGAGCCATGCTGGACCACTGACCTGCAGAAACCATGAGACGGTGAACAGGTGTTCTTGTAAGCTGCTGCATTTGTGGTAATTTGCTAAGACCTAATAGGAAAGCTAAAATATGAGGTGATTAGTGTTTTCATTTTATTCCCTTAAAAACATTAATACCCTTGGAGAAATGGCATAAATTGAACTCTCATGCATAATTTGGTCTGAATCTATGAACCTACAACACAACTTCTGTGAACGGAGATAGCAAAATTGACGAGGGTGAGGCGGTTTAGTCAGGCCAGAGCAAACATGAGAGGAGTGAAAGTGTAAAGAGGGTAGGCAGGCAGGAGCTTATCGACTACACCGTGTCCTATGAAGAGACAATAGAGACGCAGTAAGAGATGGAGGAAGGGATGTTGTATTCTCAAACCTCCCATTCATCTTTTAACCCCTGTCTATGTTTCTTCACCAGTTATTCTAAGGAAACTAACTGCTCATGCATCCATGTTGGGTGTCCAATAGTTCTGACTTCTTCCTAACGAACCTTCAGAACTAAACCCAGTTGTCCACTCTTTTCACTGAGGGCCATCCTTTCTTCTTGGCTCCTATGTTATCACCCTCTCCCTCTTTGTGTTTGATTACTTTCCTGCTTTCATGGACACTCAACAGCAGAATCTATTGCAAGCATCTTTCCTATAGAATATTTCTCTATGTCAGCCATTACCAGAGCTCGACTGTGGACCTCTCTACACAGCTGAGCTCTTTTCTTCACTGATCTCTCTTGCTCCAATTGATATAAATGGCCTGCCTATGTAGCAATGGCTTGAATACTGCTTGTTGGACTGGAAAGAGCACTTTGAGACCAAGGTTCAAATCTTAACTCTCTTCAAGAGCCTTATAATTGATTCTGTGTGTGTTGCAGCCTGTTTCCTTACAATTAAGATGCAGCAAGTGGAGCTGGCCCTGTTTGTCTTACAGGATTGGCTTTGGAATACTGGGTGAATGCACACAGGAGGATGAGGCTGTGCTATTATTGTTATTGCTGTGCTGAAACCAGAACATCAACCTGATAAGCATTGGTAAAACAACCAGAGCCAGAATGAGGAATGAGCAAGGGAGAGGAGAGACCGACTGTTCTAGAAGGAACACACATATGAAAATGAATGAATGATAGTGAAAATAGAAGCTAAGGAGCACATAGAAGTTTGGTGAATTAGGACTACTAATCTGTGTATCTCTTGCCCTTAGTCAATGTTCTATTGCTGCGAAGATATGTAATGACCATAGAAACTCATAAAATAAAGCATTTAGTTGTGAGCTTACTTATAGTTTCAGAGGTTTAGTTCATCATCTTCAAAGTAGAGATTACAGCAGCATGCAGGAAGATATGGTAACTGAGAATTCTATATCTAGATTTGAAGGCAGCAGGAAGAGAGGGACCCTGAGCCTGATTTGAGCTTTTGAAACCCCAAAGCCCACCCTCAGTGACAAACTTGCACCCAATAAGGCCATACCTACTTCAACAAAGCCATACCTACTTCAATAAAGCCATACCTACTTCAATAAGGCCATACCTACGTCAACAAGGTCATATCTATGTCAACAAGGTCCTACCTACTTAATACTTGTTACTTCCTCTCAAGTAGCTCCACTCCCCGATGACCAAGCCTTCAAATATATGAGCCTATTTTGGCCATTCTTATTCAAACCACCACATTACACTTCCTGATCCCTATAGGCTAGTAGCTATATCATAATGATAAAGTACATTCAGTTCAGCTTTCAAAAGTCCCCATAGTCCGGTGGTCTCAACCTGTGGGTTATGATCCCTTTGGGGGTCAAACATTCCTTTCACAAGGGTCACCTAAGACTATTGGAAACACATATATTTATTTACATTATGATTCATAACAGTAGCAATATTGCAGCTAAGAAGTAGCAATGAAAATAATTTTATGATCGTGGTCACAACATGAGGAACTGAATTAAAGGGTGGCAACATTAGCAAGGTTGAGAACCTCTACCATAATCTATAATAGTCTCAACAAAGTTTAGAAGTCCCAAGTTCAAAGTCTCTTCTAAGACTTATGTCAATCTTTTAACTGTAACCCTCTGTAAAATCAAAATTAAACAGCAAATCATGGCCAGGCAGTGGTGGCACACGCCTTTAATCCCAGCACTCAGGAGGCAGAGACAGGTGGATCTCTATGAGTTCGAGGCCAGCCTGGTCTACAGAGCAAGTTCCAGGACAGGCTCCAAAGCTACAGAGAAACCCTGTCTCAAAACAAAACAAAAACAAAAACAATAAAATAGACCACCTACTTCCAACAGACAATGGCACATGCTCTACATTACCATTCTCAAAGAGAGGAAAGAGCATAGTGAGGACATACTGGATCAAAGCAAGACTGAGAAACACCTGGGCAAACTCCAAACTCTGTGTCTCCATGTCTGATATCAAAGGAGCTCTCCAACTCCTTCCAGCTTTGTTGTCTGCAACACACTTCCCTTTCTTGGGCTGATTCCACTCCTTGTAAGCAGCGCTCCTCAGCAGGTATCCCATAAGTCTGGTGTCTCAAGTATCTTGGGGTGTCCAATACATTCTAGACTTCACCATTACAGCTTCACTCAATGGCCTCTCTGGACCTCCATGCAGGATCACTGCCCCCTGCACCCAGCTAGCTTCAGGGGCTTTACACAGTCATGGGGGCAGATTCCATTACCTTCTTCTTGAATCCTTAACTCTAAAGCCAGATGGCCAAAGCTGCCAAGTTCTGCTGCTTGTGGAGGCTAGAACATGGTCTCTTGTGTGATTACATCTGCATCAGCTTTCTGATTCTGATGGTTTCCTCCACTGCCTTTCCTTAACTCCTTTTCACAAGTTGGAAGCTTATCTGGGTGGGATATTGCCCTGGGGTTACCATTCCTTTTCTTTTATTCCATTTAACATCAGGCTTTTTCTTTAAACTTTTTATCTCTTTGAGCACTGACTTAGATCTATAACACTTCCTGGTGATTCCTTTCCCTTCAAACTGTACATTTCATATTTTTTTTTTGCTCAGCTTGAAGAACACATTCCAATGTGATGACCCCAAAACCCAAAATCCTGTTGGTGACAGAACAGGGACTTTCCCCATCCTATATCTTATGCCCATGGTCTTCTGGCTGTCTGCTCATGGTACCAATTCTTTCCTACCTGTGATGTTATTCTTCTGGTGGTAGAACCCATACTTCTAGAAGCATGTAAGTAAATTTGAACAAATAACAGGTATGAATTTTAGCATGTGCTAAGAAAAATAAGATCAACACTTCCACTCTATGGTTTCAGTATTGTCATTTCTTAGGGAGAGTTTAAAACATGTAAAATTACATTAAATAAAATAATAATAATAACAATAATAATAATAGTAGTAGTCATAATACTGCAGAGAGGGAAGGAGCGAAGGCGAAAGCTTGCCATTTATCAAATAATGTGTGATACCTGGCTCAGTGAGTAGTTGGCACACAAGGAAATAACTATGGTGTAAGATGTGGGCATAGTATTAAGGGGAAGATACATGGTTCTAATTCCACCTGTGCCTCTGATGAGAGCGTGATTTCTGTACTGTGAGATGAGAGGCTTGGAATTGAGTTTTCCCAAGCAGCCAGTGTATGGTTATGCATGTCTGCCAGAGAATGGGTCCAAGGGCCACCTGAGTAGATTCCAGCATCAGGCTAAGTAGAGAGACAGATTCTTCCTCCTCTTCCATCAGCTGTAGATCCTTGGGCAGGGCACTGCTCTGCCCTGCAGTGTCTCACTTTACAAACTCAAGATAGCACTCTTCCTGTAGGCTTGCTTTACGGATCAAACGAATCAACTGAAGAAAGTGTTTAGACAAGCCCCTAGCATAATAAATGCTAGAGAATTATTGATTGTTACTATTTATTACCTTGGAGCTTCAAACAAAAGACCTGAAGGTTCTTTGTGGATAAGGAACATTAAAACGTCACGTGGCCTTAGCTTACTTCAGGAGCTGCCTAACCATGTCACAATGGGTGTGGCCAAAAGAAGACAGGACCAGAAAAAAGGAGGAAGAAAGCACATGAGGTGAACCTTCATGGATCCTTAGAGAATAAATAGTATCCATCCATTCAGTATCATGTCTAAGTCTTTACTCTGTGTCCTGCTCACATGCAGGGCAGGACCACAGGCAAGTTTGATTGACCACTGTGTTGGCAAGCCACAAACCCACCCTATAGGGATATGCGGCGGCAGCCAGTCCTGTCTCCATTGCGTCATCTCTGATGGCAGACCTGGAGGAAGGTTGTAGAGGAAACTGCCTATGTCAGAGGGTAGGCCATGGGTTTCAGACTCTGTTCTCCTTCTTTGAGACAAGCTCTTGGTGTTCCATGCTTGTGGCTCTTGAATAGATCACACGCTGCTCTGTTAAACAGTTCTAAACATTGCCAGTCTCTTCACATACTATTAAACACAGCTACATTAAAACAATGTGTAGGTTGAGGCAAGTACATCCCAGCATAAGGTAATTGGGAGGGAAGTCACCATGACAATTTGAGTAACTAAATTAACCCGACGAAAACCTGTTTTCATGGGGTCAAAGGCTTTTCAGTGGGAGAAATCAGGTGTAAAAGAAAGCACTCCGCTTTTTCAACACCTTGTAACACTTGAGGAAACACAAGCCCAAAGAAGCAAGCAATCTGACTTAGCTCAGAAAGATGGAATGAGTTCCAAAGAGCATCGAGCTCCAGTTCAAATTCTTTTATCTTAAGAAAGGACATTTCATTTCTTTTGTTTCTGTCCCAGTAAGAGTATTTTACAGTAAATATATAATATGCTAAATGTAACTTCCTTTAATGATGATGAATAACTAGAAATTCAGACCAGCTGTGGTGGCACACGCCTTTAATCCCAGCACTCTGCAGGCACAAAGGTAGATGATTCTCTCTGAATTTGAGACCAGCCTGGTCTACAAAGTGAATTCCTGGTCAGTCAGAGTCAGCTACATAACACTACTCTGTCTCAAACAAAATAAAATCTAGAAATAAAAAAAGCACTAACTGAAGCAAAACTTAAGAATTAACTTAATTATTTAATTAAGTTAATTATTGCTTTACTGAACTCAGAAATCAAAACCAGAATAAATAATGGTGTTCAGAGTTTGCGAGGGCAGGTTATCCTGTGCACAGGGTGTGCACCTCTGGAGTGTTTCTCACAGAAAACCCAATACTGCTGTGAATTGTATAGTGTGATTCCCCTTCCCCATTCCTCTTCCCCTCTCGAGGAGTGACAGCAGCTTGTTCCCTAAGGCATTGAGCTACAGGGATAAAGCTCCTTCAAGACAGGAATCACTGCAGACCAGTTTTGCCCACTTCTCTTTTGCTCAGCCTCTTAGAAAGTGGTAGTTCAGAGTGACGGCCAGCAGATAGTTACACAGAAACTAATACATAGAAATTACCTTTTTATATTAGAAGACGTCTAAATGCTTAGTTAGAGAGATGACGTAGTCAGTGGAGTGTATGTGCTGCAAACACAGGTTCCTGAGCTCATTCTCCAGAACCCACATTACAAAAACGTAAAGCTCAACATGGGGCACCTGTTTGGGATTCTCGAGCTGGGAAAGCAGAGGTAGACACAACCTTGGGGATTGCTGGCCAGCAGGCCTAGGACACTTGAAAGGTTCAAACAAGAGAATGATTCTGTCTCAAAAAAATAAAGCATGTGGAATGACACCCAAGTTATTCTCTGGCTTGCATGTGCACACAAGTCCACATGTGTCTACACATACATACTCTAACATGCACTTGCACAAGCACACACACAATGAAAATTAAAAGTAAAACATATAAATTATTACAGCAGAGATGGAATAAGCATAATATGGGCTTGTAATACAAAAGAATATGCTGTAACTTTTAAAATGTTGCTGTAGAGGACAATCTATGCACTCTCAATATATGCTTACTATTTATTATCTAAAAATAGCCAGTTTAAAATAATATTCATGGCATTACCCTAATTCTCTTAAAATATCTTGTTTTATAAAGTATTAAACCAGACCATATACACTAAACTATGAAAACTGTGGTTATTATTGTTTTCCTACTATTTTATATCTTTCTAAAATAAGAAAAATTGCTGCTTGTTAATAATACTTTAGGAATAAAGCTGTAAGAAGAAGCAAGATGCCTATTATCAAGAAGAAACAGGTTTTTTTTCCTGAATGCCCACAGACGGGAAATCCAAGACCAATGAGAAATTGGTATTGAGAAGTCAACATTGGTTTACTATGAATCATCTGAACTATTTAGCAAAACAGTGGGCCATGCCTGGAAAAAGTGAATCCATTGTCCCTACAAGTAAATATCCAAGAGGCTAAATGGCAATCCACAAAGGGGTAGCATGGTAAAAATGAACTTTGAGTTCTATAAGCCTAGGGCTTGACAATTCAATGGGTTTATTGGCTCATAATCCTCTCTGTGAGTTCCATTTGCTAAGATAAAGCTGTCTTTTGCAATGAAGAATGGTTTCCACAATATCTTCTGAAATACCTGTTTGTGAGATTTCTATACTGTCCTCCTTAACTTATGTTACGTGATTATGTCTTCCCTGCTGGTAGTTTCTGGGTTGTTAAGAACGGTGTTATGGTTACTACAGGCATTCTTAAGGTGAGACTTTTTTTTTTTTTAAAGATTTGTTTATTATGTATACAACATTCTGCCTTGATACATGTGATATATGCCCGCATGCCAGAAGAGGGCGCCAGATCTCAGTACAGATGGTTGTGAGCCACCATGTGGTTGCTGGGAACTGAACTCAGGACCTCTGGAAGAACAGCCAGTGCTCTAAACCTTTGAGCCATCTCTCCAGCCCCTTAAGGTGAGACTTTTTTGTTGTTGTTGTTGTTGTTGAGAGCTTCTCTTCATTAATGGACACAGAAGATGCCCCAAGGAAGGCAGAAGCAAGGAGTACAGAGAGCGGTGGATTAGAGGAGAAAAAGTCTTCTATAGTCTTGGTTTTGCTAGGACTTGTTCTAATTGATTCATCATTGGGTAGTCATTACTTTCTCCCCTCATAGTGTTGTTCTTTGATTGGCAGCAAATTACAGTATAGTTCTGATTATTAATTTGGAGTCATTTGAAATAGTTCAAGTGAACGCTGATTAGATTTACAATGTGGATAAAGTCTGCCAGACTGGTTGAAAATTACCTTTTGAGTGTATACTGATAATGGCTTTGGTAATTGTTCATTTTCAAACAGGGACTATGGGTATGCTCTACAAAGACAACACCTTTTCTGGTTGGAGATGACATTAGGTAACCAACTCAACTTTCTTCCGAGTTTGCTACATAGTAGGAGAGAGAAACATATTTGGTGTATAACCAGGTGCAGAAACACTGGCTTGGAGGGGATCCCAGAAGCTGCCACAGAATGGATCAAACTTTAATGCTGGTATAAAAACAAATTTGGTTAAGTTTCTAGAAGAGTAAAAGTGTTGGGAATGTCTATTTATTTTGTGACAAAATTCTAAGACTATTTAAGAGACACATGCTCTCTTTAACAAAACAGCATTGGGTGCCAGTTTAAAGCCTCCCATTGTTCATTTGTATGACCAGCTTGCTGGAATACTTTGGAATGGCCATCTGGACCTTCCCTGCAAAGACTGAACAAGAGAAGGATTAAGATTACAAGACCACCCTAAACTGTGTGTGCCACAGAAACTGAAGCCACACTTTCAGGAAAGACTGCTTAACATCACACTTCTCCCACTGCCAAGAACTCCTGGAAAATCACGAGGTAAGCGGATTAGAGAGCAGGCATTTGGCATGCTCCATCAAGTCTGCAGAGGCTCCTTTGAGTAATATCCCATTCCATTAGCTCTTCAATGGAATGGGAACCAGAGAGCGGGATGGGATGCTGACCAATGAAATAGAAGGTCAGTCTAGGGAGGCTTCTTCTCCCAGTGCCCATTGTAAAGTGCTACAGTTAACGCCATTTCTAGTTTCTTTCTCTCTTCTCTTCCCTTCCTTTTTTTTTTTTTTTTTAAATCCTGCTAAGCAAGTCTCCAGACAGAGAACTTGGATATTCTCTTTCCAGGTACCAGACAAACTGCCTGTTCTCAGGATGATACACTAGTTAATTGGGAGATAAAAGCTAGCAACTGTGGTCCTTCCAGCTTCTGCTTCATTCTCTTGCTTTCTCCAGTCAGTATGTTGGCTTCCTACCATGTCTAAGCCTCTGGCATTCTGAAGATGTAGACAAAAAGGGACACAGATAGAATATAGGGATAGAATATGGCAGGACAGTGTGACCCGTGCTTTGTTAAGAAAGCAAGCTGCCAGCTTTCGAGAGGAAAAGTAGCTCAAAGAGGTGGTCTTACAGCCCCCATCTCCACGATGCCCAGAAGCAGGACGATGAGACCAGTAATGAGCACGCTAAAGACTGAAAAGTCACAGGAACATCGGATCTATTCCATTGCCCAGATGTCTATATAAAGACTTTTAGTAAAAAATATTTTAATGCCAAGTTCTTCTCATTGCTTTGACTGAAACCCAGGAGAGGCTAAAGCATGTATTTGGCATCTGGACCATCTCTGGTATACTAATTTCCCTCTGCCTAGTCGTAGAGCCAACAGCAGAGCTGATCTCAACTAAGGTTGTTGCTGCTAATTGTTAGTTTCCAATTACTAGTTGTTCAAGGTTTATCAAGTATTGTGACTTTAATTAGAGCCCTAAGATGTAAACTGCAGTGTCTTTAACAGACACGTTCCAATGGGGATAATTTGATGAGACAGTTCCTGTTGTATAGTAATTGGGAACCAAAGAGAGACTCACATATGAATAGTAAATTAAGATGCACAGTAGTGGCCGGGATTTATACCTGGGCTGTGAGAGGCCTTAATGACCCCATAAAAGGGAATAAGGTCATTTGTTATTTAAAGGATCATAAGATATTGCATTTCATAAGGATATTGAGCACGCACAAGGTTAAAGCGCTCATGGGTGATCCACATTCCCCCCTTTTTTCCATTAGAAGCAGAACCAGAAGAGTTAGCACTTCTTCGTAATAAAGCCCTAAATTCCAGAGTGGCTGCTGCTGTTCTCCCTCTCAAATCCCAGAGGATGGCTGCTGCTGGGCTGGGCTTTGTAAAATGCTAGTTTCATCCCCAAACTCAGCATAGGCATTGAATCCTCCTTTTTCGAACCAATTAAAGTGAACAGTTTTCCAATTTTCTGGGACAGATTGTCACATGTGGCAGAATGGGGGACCCTAAAGATCTGAAAAGGTAGCAACAGAAACACCTGACTTTTGGCATTCCTTGGTTATTGCTGGTCTCATTTTAGGCTGAGTACAAATATAAACATCTTAACTCTACAGAGATGAGGGAACTCTTAGTGGGGACCGAAAACTCAATTATTTATTGAAACAAGATAATCTAAAATATCGGCTTACTCAATGCAAATGTGTTGGGATTTGGGATGTGTTGTTTCAATTAGTCTTCATCCAGTTTTGGGCTTCTTAGGCCCTTAAGAATTTGCTTTTGTTCCCTTTTCAGGCACCCTCATATCAGGCAGGGAAAGATGGAAAAAATATATTGGAGGATTATGGCTTAGTCTCAAAATGCAGCATGGATAAATCCTTCTGCGGATAATGGAGAGGTCATGGTAATACCTTGCATGTCAATTACACATCTCATTTCATTCCTTTCGTAGCAGTGGGTATACCTGCAGACATGTGTACAAACCTTTGCAAGGAGCCATGCAATCATTGGCACTATCACTACCATGCTGCCTACAGATGGTTTGCTCAGCCAGGGTTGAACTGGGCACAGTAGAGGACTATGGTGGGACAGGTTAGGCCACGAGGAAACAATTTCTCCAGGTGAGCAATTAGAACAACAGGCGCTAATTAGAAATGCTGTTATTTAAATGAAAATTCAGCCAAGTCTTTGATATGCTTCAAATTTTATGCTTATAATGTTAAAGGATCCAGGAAGAGGGTTCCTAGGTAAGTAAATGTTACACCACTGGTCTTCTGGGATCCAGGGGGGAATAATTATAGTGTGGAAGATGGCTATGCACCTGATCGTTAAGCATGTTAAAATAAGAAATTATGAATTATTATAAAAAAGGTATAAAAATAACAAGAGTCCATGTGTCTACCTATAGACAGAGGCTGTTCTTTTGTTTCTAACCTCCCAGACCCAAATAATCACACAAAACTGTATTAATTACGGCAATGGTTCGTCTATTAGCTCAGGCTTCTTATTGGCTGGTTCTTATATCTTGAATTAACCCATTTCAATTACTCTGTGTATTGCCACGAGGCTCCTGGTTTACTGGCAAGGTTCTCTGGAGTCTGTCTCCTTTGATAGCTACATGGTATCTCTTTGACTCAACCTACTTTATCTCTATATTTCTGTTAAATTTCCTGACTGGCTTTATTCTGCCATGTCATAGGCCCAGAGCAGCTTCTTTACTAACCAATGAAAATAAAATATATTCACAGAATACAGATGGGAATCTCATATTACCTCCCTGCGTCTGTCTAAATGAAAAGGAAGATTTTAACTTTAACATAGTAAAATTACATATAACAAAACAGGTATGAAGTAAGAATTATAGTTACAATATTTAATCCATTTACATTTGATAAATTAAGGAAAATACTCTATCATCTATCCTATCTTTGTGAGTCTAAGGTTTTGTATCTAATTTATCCTTTATCATTACTATGGAAAACTATAAATATCTTTCTTAAACTTTTCAAAGACTCCAGAAGGATACAATATTTCCTAAGTAAACAGTGCATTGCAAGCAACTTCCAAAACTCTGGAATTGACAGAGACATCTCGCTGCCTAGACAGTCACCCAAAGTTCTTGGGTAACACTGAGGCATCCATCTTCAGCCTATAGTATCCAGCAGACTTTTCCATGAAAGAGGAAATTTGAAAGACTGTTTCACCTCCATTGGTAGTTTTTTTTAGTCACTTTCTTCTGTATCCTGCAGAATGTCTGGCAGACTCTTTCATAAAGCAGGAACCCTGAAGGATGGTGTCACCATTAGGCAAGTTCAGCAGTCATTTTTCTGTGAGTCCTGCACGTCCAGTTCATATACAGCATAACATCAAGCAGTCCAGGCAAGAACAGTTTCTTGCCCAAATGGCTAACAAACTCCATAATGAGCCTCTTTGATGCCTATCTTCCTTTTGAAGTAAATTGGTGCTGCCAGGAGCAGATGTGTCTCATTGTCATGAAAAATTCTAAGTCTTGAAACATTTTAAATTCCCATATTCTGTAGTCTTTAAAAAGTTTGAAGAATCCCTATCCATCTGAAATATATCTCTGTACATGTATATCTAACATGACTACAAGTTTGACTATTATAAATGACTATCTATTAATCTACATTTATTTACTATAAATTACATTTTTAAATGAGCTACACAAACATAATACCTTAAACAAGAGTAGAAATATACACATAATAAAACTGACCTTAAATTTGTATCAATCAACCAAGATCCATACCAATGCTAAGTATTCATCTCTTAAGCATATCCCCCTTTAAATATAAAGAAACATTTATAAACAGTCATTTAGGGAGTTTGGATGTTGTTCTTTTGACTACTTCCTGCTGATTGGGGGCTGTTAATCCTGTCTTTCATGGGATATCCTAGGTGGTAGGTCCATCTCAGCCAGCAGTCCTGAAGCTGTCATGTTTGTTGAACTATCTGGGCCATTGTTTCAGGGAGTCTTGTTTGATCAAACCATATTAGCCTGCAAGGAATCTACAACTTTCTATCCTCTGTATAAATAAAAGCAGAACCTCTTTTTCAAAGCAACATATCCTTAGACCCAATTTTTGAAGTCAAGATACCTTTAAGATATGTATGTTGGTTTAGTTTAGCAGCCCATACAATGAAATGTCTCTCTGTACTTAACTCATTCACAGTCAAAAAATTCAAAGAAAACACAATAATATACATAATCCAGACTCTCTGTGTATATTCCATTTTTATGTGATTTACTTTTCTTTACTCTTTTAATCTATGACTGTATTATTTTATATTACTTTTACTGTCTCTTTAAAGACTTTACTTGTTTTTTTAACTGTCTATACTATTTTTCTTCTCTCTCCCAAAGCTTTGTGCATTTTTAAACACATTGTGACCTATTCAGAGGTTTATTTTTGTCTGAATCTGTTTTTATTGTTTATCTGTAATTATATTTTGACCAGGAGCACCTTTTTTTTTTTTTTTAAATGCTAAGCAACCTGGCTAGGACTAAGGCTGCTTTGTCTTTGGCTCCACCCAATCCAACATGGCGGAGGTATGTTTACTGCCAGCTCTGCAAGCCATTCCCCACCCCAGCTCCAGGGATACAGCAGGTCTATGTCTCCATTAAGCAATGTATAACTAGCTGCTAACATTTAAGTGCAGGATCTTCTGAAAGAGCCAGACCAGTTCCTGCTGCCAGCATGAACCAGGAAGCTGGATCTTAAAGAAGCCATGCAATTTTTTGCTGCTAATGCTTAGTCAGGAAGACTTCTCTTAAAAAAAAAAAAAGTCATGCCTCTACTTGCCACCAGCCAACAGAGTCTATCTGCAAAAAAAAAAAAAAAAAAAGTGGCTACCAAGAAGCTGTGCTTGGTTCTCATTTTTGTGGGTCTAGAAACTCTCTTTACAAGCTTTTTTAGGCTTTATGTGGATGTACACATAAAACACCATTTTGTTGATGGAGGCAACTCCTTCATTTCCCGGTTGCCCACACCAGAAATAATCATACAGAAACTATATTAATTAGAACACTGCTTGGCCTATTAGCTTAGGATTCTTATTAACTAACTCTTACATCTTAAATTAACCAATTTGTATTATTCTGTGTATTGCCACATATACCAAAACAGGTACTACACGATTTAAAGTCTGAAATTTAATAATCAGTAGTTTACAACATTTGGACATGTATGCTTCTATTCATCTTAGTGACCATTTCCTGCCCACCTACGTCTATTTGTTTGACTTGAAGTAATAACAACCCTCACCACTTAACATAACCTCCAGCTGTGCCAAACAAAATGCTGTGGGGGAAATAAATGCTTTGGGATATTTTCTTACCAATGGCTTTTTATTCTTATTAATCTGGCAACCTAGAGCAGGAGTTCTCAACCTGTGGCTTGCAACCCCTTTGGGGGGGGGTCACATATCAGCTATCTTGATAATTATAATTCATGACAGTAGCAAAATGAGAGTTATGAAGTAGCAACAGAATAATTTTATGGTTGGGGTCACCACCACATGAGGAACTGTATTAAAAAAAAATGTCACCGCAATAGGAAGGTTGAAAAATACTGAGCTAGAACCATAGATTTCTCTTATCCTGAAGCCAACAAAATTTAGGTTGCTAAAATTAATAGAATCAATGCAGGTAGAGTCCTGTTGTGCTTCCTGAATTAGCAATATCTAGCAATTCCTTGATTCTGTGTTGGTGTACTCTGCAAGTACAGCCCAGGATCTTCTTATTCACTCAGCTCTCTGTATACTCTGGCCTTACTTGGAAGGCAGAGGCAGGAGGATCTCTGTGAGTCTGAGGTTAGCCTGGTTTAAAGAGCAAGTTCCAGGACATCCAGACTGTTTCACAGAGAAACCCTGTTTCAAACAAACAAACAAACAAAAAACAACAAAGAATTCTATCTATTCTCTGTTTAATATGAGTTTTGTTGTTGCCATGGACAGGAGTCTCTGTAACATGTCATTAGGATACACAGCTCTATCCTCTCTTTAAATCCAGTAAATAACTATTGAATACCTACTAAGCAATAGGCACTTTCTTAGATACAGTAAAGCAATGATTGAAAATCCAGTAGCTATGTACCAACTTTTAGATAGCCTCATTCCCCCAACCCCTATCATTTCATTTCAGACTAACAATTTTCACAAATTATGAAAAACAAAAAAAATGTCCTAAAATTTTACTATGGGCCAACATGGTGCACTTCATGTAAAGCCCATTATCTTTCCTTCTCAAATGTTGATATTATTAATATCTATTCTCATCTATTTTAAGTTCTTGCTGTGAAGATTGAATACATTCTTGTCTGTGAATGTCAGGTCCTACATAAATAAAACTAAAACTACTCTATTCCTTAAGGGAAACCTCCTTACAATTTAGAGATTATTGCTTCCTCTGATCCCCTCACACAAAAAAAAAGCAAATTAAAATCCAGGTTATAACATTTGTGGCCTTAAACCCTCTATTTGTTCTTATTCCATGTAACCTGCTGAGTCTGGCAGTCATAGAAGCAAAACAACTGATCCTCAATTTCTTAATTTTCTCAAATCTGTCTCTCCTCATGGGAAAGAAGATCAAGTAGAAGGTTATGGATTTAAGTCTTTATCTTCTATTATTCCTTCGACTATATAATATAGAGGGATTGAACCCGAGTCTATGTACATAACCCATTTTTATTCTTGTTTTGTTTTGGAGACAGGGTTTCTCTGTGTAACAGCCCCCTAGCTGTCCTGGAACTAGCTCTTGTAGACCAGGCTGGCCTTGAACTTACAGAGATCCACCTGCCTCTCTCTCCCAAGTGCTGGGATTAAAGGTGTGCGCTACCATTACCAGGTCTTCCCACATCGATTCTCAAGTGTCAAGCGTAGGAATGCTTCTAATCTGAGGCAGGAGAGGGGGCTCTTTACAAGGTTCTAGCAGGAGGATGTCAGTGAAAGTATAGCTAGGTTTCGGGCTCAATGCAGGACTTGCTGACCCAGCTACTTGGAATGTTCTCTGCCCCTTCAGGGATCACCCCAGCTGCAGAGACATGCCTGATGTAAACTCACACTCCATACCAGGGATGAGCCATGTCTAGTGGCTTTGGGGGATTCTAATGGCTGGCTATCCCAGCTGATCTGAAGACCTCACAGAGTTAGATCTCAAGGGCTTGCAGTGTCCCTCAAGAAGCAGTACTTCCCTCTCACTCCATCTTCTCCCTCCTCTTTACCTTGAGAAACTCCCCATATACTGAACTTCGTTCAAGGATCTGTTTTCTAGAAATCTTACCAAAAGCACAAGAGAATTTGATCAGAGTCAATTTGTAGCGTCAATATAAACCAGGCGTGAATGATCAAGTAGGGGAGAGCAATTGCTCCTGTAATAAGTACGCCCTGATCCCCTTTTCTTATTTAAGTGTTGACTCTCTCATTAGAGATCCCACAGGGAAAGGAAACCCCCTGCAGTCTAGACCCTGTAACTACCAGCAGACATGAATGGCAAAGGTCTGTCAGTTCTTCTACAAGCAAAGTGATGGCTGTTCACTGAGTAGCTGTGAATTCAGGAGAAGGGAATTCATCATCATCCTTAAGTCTGTTGGATACAGAATACAAACAGATTCTAGTATCCCAAATAAAACATTATCTTGATTCCCCTATTTGACTGGTCACAGAGAAACCAGTTTAGGTGCATAATGTTGGTCAAGCTCCAGGAGTTCCCTGTATATCTATGAAATTATCTGGGAGTCATTTCTTTGGCCTGTGTTTATATAAACTAGAGTCAAGTGCCAGCTTCACTTTAAGTCCTTGCCTTATGGAGTATGATCTATCAGCGTGCAGAAGGCCACGGAGGGGGTTCTTAAACAGTAGGGAAAATGGAAAGGGTTAGACATTATTGCCAAGACTGTGGAAATCCTAATTTATAGCACATTATTCCAGCATGTCAAATACTTCCTCTCCAGTTCTGTTTTCTGCTGCAAAACCCAGATAAGTGGCTGATCACATTCCTAAGGCTAAGAAGGCCTGCTTCCCACAATGACTAATGTACCCTTCGTCACATTGACCCCATCCTTAAAAACAACTTATTACTTTAACAAAACTGCTTTTTATTAGAGTAAAATATTCTAGTCAGACCATGGGCCTCTTTCTTTTTATAGCTCTTCTCAAGGTAATCAATGACTTTTAACAGCCAGGTTCCATTATCAATGTAGAAGAGTAGGTTTATTGATTTGGCACATACTTTTCTTCACTGGGCACCAATTATTGCGATCTAAATCATGCTACATTAGGCTGGAAACACTGTGTACTCTTGCCAGTCACTCAATGCATTCTGCTGATTGGCTTCAAGAAGTTTTATAATCACACTGTTGATTTGTGAGTTAACAATAGTCTAGATTCCACTGCAAGCTGAAGGCTCCTTTTCAAAGGTTAATAGAATAAGACATTCAAGCTATCTCATTTTCCTGAGAGGAGATGAACAGAAATTCTACGAGGGTATGTAAATCTTGCATGCATTTGTTATTCTATTGAAAACTAGTGTGGTTCTTAAACAGAAAAACTATTGAAGCAGATGCCAGAAACTCCATCGAAAATGCAGACTATTTGATTTCATAAACATTCCTAAATTTGGAAATCATTAAAACTATTAAAAAGACATGCCTCCACTTCTGATTAAAAATGGGAAAAATCAAGACTCAGAATGTCATTAATATTATTAACCCGGGAATTAACCTAGTTGCTTAATTAAAAAAAAACAACAATGTATTTTGAAATTCACTGACGGCTCCAGGCGGCTGGAGCAGCCGCAGGCTGGACAGAGGTTATATGAGGTCCACTGTAATGACATGTTAAGTCCTGAATTTAACTTCTGGAGACACTTGGCACTCTGTCACTGTTGTTTGTGTGACAGAATTCAATGTGATTGCTACAATTAAGACATGCACTCCTTTCTAATCTGTACCTTTCTCGTCGCTGGCTGGATTCTTTCTGACAGTCACTAGTTCCGCCAATAATTACTGCATTCTATAGTGTACTAGAATACCGACGGGCTCAGGCACTACAGTGAACAGCACAGCAGTGGAAACGGAAGTGCCTTCTGCTTACATCGGTTCTGCCATTCAGAGCTCTTTTCAAATAAAATAACTTCACTACAGCCAGAGAGGCATGCCATGGATGCTCAATTCACCTTGATTATTGTTGAAAAAAAATGATTGCTTGGGGCCAAATTCTTATCTTGACCCACACCGAAAGTTTCCTGTGTCTTGTCCAATAAATTCTGTGTGTTTGAATGCGTGGTACACGTGTGTGCACGTATATGTTTGGTTGTACACACACGAGTGTGTACCTGTGAGTGGAGGCACTCTTCCTCAGTCATGTTCCACTTGATTTTTTTTCCATTTTTTAATTCTTTGATAGTTTCATACTTGTGAATAATTGACTTCAGTCATTTCTCCCCTACCTCATTCTGTCAAGCCCTCCGTCTATTACTCAACGCCTTCCCCTTCCCAACAAGCCTCCCTCTAACATCAATGTCTTCATTTTCTGTGGGATCAACTGGGCACAGTTATAGTTGCTTGCATAAGCATGGGTCAGAGGTTATTTATTGGAATGTGGTCACCTTACTTTTTCAGACAGGTTCTGTCACTGAACCTGGACCTTATCAATTTGACCAGACTGTCCACCAGCAAGCTCCAGGGCTCTCCCTGTCCTCACTCTCTAACCTTCCCATTCTTGGTGCTGGGGTTGACGGACTCATGCTTTTGCACCCAGCTTTTTCTTTTTTCTTTCTGTTTTTTTTTGAGACAGAGTTTCTCTGTAGCTTTGGAGCCTGTCCTAGCTTTTGATGTAGGTGCTACGGATTTGAACTCTGGCCCTCATGCTTGGGTGGTAAAGATTTTACAAACTGACTCATCTCCCCAGCCTTCTTCCAAAATGTGAAGTATTAAAGATCTGCACTTCAATGTGGAAAACGTTTAAGACAGAAAAAAAAAAACCAAACAGATTTTGTTGATGCAAGAAAAGTATGCACAGCTCTGCAGAGCTGGGCTCTTTGGTCATCACAAAAAATGGTCAGGGGGCGTCATCTTAGAATCAAAACTCACATTCAATGAGATCTGCATAGGTTAAGAAACTTAGGGGCTCATAGGAACGCTAGAAATATGTATATTAACTGACTCACCCTAAATTATGGAAATACTATAATGGATGGGGTATAAAACATTTATATAAATAAATGTGAATATATATTTATATAATATATAACATGTTATATATTATATATAGATAGATATAGATATACACACATATAGTACACATACACACAGAGACACACATAAATCCTAAATATATAATGAAGTTCTAATCTAGCTTTCAGTTTCTTCTCATTAAGAATAGGACAAAAGTATTTTTGCTCAAGTATTTTGTGCCAAAGTGTGCCCTGTTCTAGCCAGGACTTTAGTTCCAATGTGTATCAACTAATGAAATATAGTTCATATTTCATCTCACAACATGTCAAAAGGATAGTTCCCCTCTTTGCCAAAATCCATATTTATTTCTACTTTCAGAAACCTCATAGTCTTTCGTCCGATATGCCCTGGAAGGCTTGACTGTGTTCATGGGTTGCTAAGGAGACCTGCTCAGTGCTAGCTGTCCCTTCTTCCTATAATCTGGTGAGATGTCCATGATCTGAACACTCCCTCTGTTGTGAGTATCCAATTCTGACTCCATGTTTCCCATTATGTAATTAGCATTGTGTGTATTATGCTTTGGGAGTTGACCTGGAACTACTTTCCACACAGCTGGCGAGTGTATGTGTGTGTGTGTCTCTCTCTCTGTGTGGTGGGATGTTAGCTTCATGGAATATAAATGGATTATCAGTATCTCCACCTTTTCTCCTAGAAGCATTTCCCATACAGAACAGAACTGGATCATAGAGTAGTTTGTAGTAGTTGAGCCAGGCTACACTGCTGAATGAGTGACAGTGGAGTGCACATAAGGATATGCAAGTATCTCATACTCAGTGGGAGTCTGTTGCTTCTAATACAAATATCTGAAGCTGATGCTCCCAGTTGACAGTGGTACATTTCTATGGTTGGACCAAATAGTCCAGAAGGATGAGTGAGCCACTGCCCTTTGGAAGAACACAAGTGTGTCAGTAAGCAACACCACAGGGAGTTAGTTGCACATGTCCTTAGAGGAAGGACATATTTGTTGATGAATGATTTGGGTTTATGTTCCAATGTTATAAGAATTTTTGAGATTTTTAGATACTGTCATTTACTATATTAGAAAACAGCAAACAAAATCCAATCATTTGCAGTAGGTGGGGCACATATAAATGTCTAAATATCCATGAGAGGTATTACCTAGGAATAGTCTCTCAAAATAATCACAAGTAAATGATCATAGTTAAATCAGAATTTGCGTGATTTAGCAATAGCATCTCATGCTAACTGAACTTGTATGAGATACGTCGCATCTATAGAACTTTTTATGTACTGTTTTTTTAGGTCCTCACAAATCCTGGTTATTTTGGTCCATCTGTAGATGAGAGCATCTTCAGAATTGGCTTTCCTAGAGTTACTTCTACATGGGGAAAGAGAAGCTGGCATTTGAGCTTAGACAATTATTGCCAAATGCCATATGCTTCCTTCTCCACTGCAGTAAACTTTTTCTTTCCCAAGTAATAACTTCTGTATTGTTTGCTTGCTTTCGCTTGTTTTGTGACGATGGCGACAGAATCTAAAGTTTCATCTTGTTCAAGTGCCCTGTAACCTCCCACACTGCAGGTAATTCTAACCTTTTCTATTTAGTAGCAAGAAGTTTTATAATTGTTTCTTTTCTTAATTACCCATGGTCCTGGAGGCATGATGATATAGGATTCACAATTTAGTCAGGCTAGGAAATCTGTAAGCATACCATCCATTTTTTTAACTTCAGAAAATTGAAGGTAATTTTAGGATTTTATGTCATGTCATAAATCTCATAAATCTTGGATCATAAAATTATGTAAGTTTTATATGAAAAAACTTTTGTGTTAAATATGAAATTAGAAGGATATGGACAGTCACTGGTAGAGCAGCACATGGCTCAAGCTGATTGAGGCAATATGGGAATGAGTATGTTGAGGTTTGGGTTATTGTTTTAGGTTGGGTATGATCAGGTGTTGAGTATAGTTGTGTTTTAAATTGCATGTGGGCTGAACTTTAGATTATTGCTTGAGTTTTAGATTAAGTGTGCTCCAGTCAAGTTTTAGTCGAAGTATTAGGTTGAGAATGGTTGAATTCCAGACTCAGCATGGTTGAGTGTTATTCAGAATTCAGGTGGCTCATCAGTAGGGTGGTTATGTTCTCTGATTTGGCCAGTGTCAACCTGGACTATTCTCTTGTGCCTGATTATATACACATAGTACCTCTTTCTAAAACTCATTGAGTGCTCTCATCCCAATGTTTCTGTCCATCTAAAATTCACAGGCTGCCATTCTAACGTGCAGGCTGTGGTGGTGTAGAAGATGAGGGCTTTGGAGCATGGTTAGGCTGTTTACAAAAAACCCCTTGAGAGCTGACCAGCCCCCTTGTCTGTGTGAGGACACAGCAAGACAACAGCTGACCACAAGGGTGAGGGGCTCCCCAGACGTCCCCAAAACTGTGTGGATAAAATTTTATGGGGTGTTTATAAGCCAGAGAGTTTATAGTGTTTTGTTAGAGCAACCCAAATAGACCAAGTTCTGTCTCCATTCTTTCTGTCAACCACCCCTCCGTGAATAAAAACACATCATCATTCTTCAGGGGCTGGCACCCAAGTGTGGCACGTGAACTTGGCTTGGCATTGGAAATCAAAGCCTCGAGAAGGCACTCAGCGGAATCTGCAGAGTTTTCAGCTGCCTGTGCCTCCGAGGGAGTCTGGAGAAACAGATCAGTTCAAAATCACTGGCCTCTCAGCAAGAGCCGCAGGGCGATCAATTCCGAAAGCCGCATCTCTCGGCTGGCAGACACTATCTGCACATGGGTTTCTGCACATCCTCTTCTCCGCATGTTCCCGTCTACTCACTCAAACAGCTATTAACAATAACTTCAAGAAGCAGTGGGAACTAATGACAAGTCTCATCCCCTCTGTTTAATAATGCCGTCCTAATTCTCATGTTTTCATTATCCCCAGGCACCAAACAATTTCCACTTGCACACCAAAGCAATCCCCCATATCTTTAGTGTTAATGTCAGCTTGATCTGCTCTGATCACTTTCGTTAACAATATACATTTACGGGGCAATGCCATCCAAAAACAGATGCTTCCCAAAGCAACTACTCGGTGTGTTGACAAAAAGACACATGCAGGAAGGTCAAAGGTCCTTGAAGTTTTCCATTTATCACAGGGGAAAATAAAGAATGACCCATCAATTTTGCTATTCACTCAACAAACATAGTGGCTGTGATTCAGGCATGTGATAACTGATAGAACAAGAAGATAAGACAATATGACAGAGACTCTAAAGCGGGTGAGGACCTACTTTCTGACTAGGGTCAGAACTCTATATTTGGAAAACTGGAGATGTGAGGCCTGTGTCCTGATTTGAGTCTCAGAAGCTCTGGTTTGTATCATGGAAGGTTTGGCATTGGTCCACTGGATACAGACCAAAGGAGAAGGTAGATCATGGCAAACAAAGAAGGATGAGTATAGCGCTAAGTCTACAGCACAACTAAAGAGCTCTCAGGAGGGGTTTGGACGGGCTTGCTAAAGCTGCTGTAACAAATTCCATGCTGCCCCTGGCTTCTGGGGCTTTGTGGACAATCCTTAGTGCTCCAAGTCTTACAGAAACTACAGAAACACCGTCCTGGTTTCTGCTTTCCTTCCACGATTTCTCCCTGTGAGCCTGCTTCTGTGTCTTAATGCTCCTACAAAGAAGGCACTAGATACACTATCATAATGACCCCATCTTGATCTTTATCTGCAGGAAATACTGAGGTCCTTCATATGCAGAAACATGCACATACAAGAACATACACACATGCATACATATGCACATACACAATGCACATGCACACATGCACACACACAAGCACTCACACAATACATAGATGTTTATAAGCACACATGTACATGTGCACATACACATACACACAAACACATGAGTGGGGATAGGCAGGGGACAAATATAACCAAAGTTCAATAATACACATACATGAAAATGTCATAGTGAAACCCACTTTCTTGTGCACTAAAAATCAATGAAAACATATTTTTAAAGGTCATGTGCTAAGGTATTATAAGTTATGACTTAGAAATATGAATTTTTGAGAGCCAATATTCAACTGAGAGTATAGCAGGGCAAAGAGACAGAAAGAAAGTTGGCAATAAGAAGAAGTGCAGAACCGTGATATCCCAGGATGCGGGTAAAGTGTGGACAGAGTCCCTGGGCACTGGCATGCTAAGCATTCCAGTGAAGGCTAAGGGAGGCAATCCATTCTGAGTGAGAACCGCACATTTTGTGGTGCTTTCTTGAGATGCTTGGCAGGGATTTTGCTAGGTTACATCTCATGGCTGTTTATCCAAACTCCCCTCTTCATCTGAAAGCCCAGGGCTTTCTCATCTTCAGCTACTCACAGGCTACTATTGGCTCTAGAACCCAGGATCTCTTCTAGTCCTCTTCTGTTTCAGGAGGGAGGTGCCAGGTAGTCCCCTGCGTGAAAAGTTCCCCCCCCCTTTGTTCTCCTTTTTAGCGTCATCTAGATCTCTTGGGCTGGGAAAACCCTTTCTGAGAATGCTCTACTGTTGAATCTCATTTAGATGTTATAGGGCAGAGTTTGTCCTAATACTTTCTGGTACTGACACATTACACTGCTCAATCTGCACTCCTGGTTGCATCCCCAGTGGCTGCTCTATGCCTCGGCTTCGGTGGCATTACTTCAAGAGAAGTCAGTGATGCGCATAGTGTGGTTTGATGGTTAGCAGCATCAGTACCACCTGGGAACCCATTAGACGTGTAAATTCCACCCTCAAGTTCATATCACACCCAGATCTATAGAACCAGACTCTTAGGGGTCTGGTCCATATTTCTGTGTCACAGCCTGAGCAGTGGTTCTGATTTCCAGATCGCTTCTATTCATCATTTGATCTGGTGACTTGGCTTGGTCCATTTTTCTGTGTCACAGCCCGAGCAGTGATTCTGATTTCCAGATCGCTTCCATTCATCACTAGATCTAGTGCATGGCTTCCTAGCTCATATTCTTGTCTCTTCACCATAGAGGAACCAGAGTGGCCACTGCAGGACTAAAGCCAGACCATTTCATTGCTTTGCCTAAAGTTTAAAAGGCTTTCTATTGCATTTAGAATATAATCAAAATTCTCTTAACTTGGAAGACATCTTTCTATTCCACCTTTCCCCTTTGCTCAACACACTCCAGCAATGCTGGCATTTTATTGATGGGAGATATTAAGTTGGTTTTGTTTGCCTTGTATCCATAGTACCTGACATATAAAAGAGACATTCACTATTCATGCATAAATCATTTCATTAGTGAAGACATTCATATTTGTCTTATCCAATGTTCAAGATTTTGTTGAATTTAAATTTGTTCCTTATTAGGTTTGTCTATTTAAATTCTAAAGACTCTCACAGCCTCACTCTTTCCTTTCCTTTTCACTTGCCTTTATTTTTTAGATTGGGCCCAAAGCTCCATGTTTGTGGTCACTTTAGTTAACCTCTAGTAAACTCCACAAAATATTCATAGCATATGTACTGCTAAAGCTCTCATCCCTAGAAGCAGAAAATCATACATGTAAATAGCTTCACTAAAAGCCTATGAATGGCTGCAGAGATGATTCTGTGGTTAAGAGTGTCTGTCACTATTGCAGAGGACCCAAGTTTGGTTCCCAACATGCACATGATGGCTTATGATTGTCTGTAACCCCTGTTCCAGGGGATCTGATGTCCTCTGCTAACTACCATGTGTAGTAACAGATGTACATGCACACACGCAGACACACAGTCATATGTAAATAAAGATATAGTTTTTTATTTGTATACATGGAGATTTATCATTGAACTGAGCATGGAATAAAGAAAACATTGGCCGAGGAGAAAGTTTCATGAGGATATTACAGTGTACAGGCATGGACCTACAAAGAAGGCCAATAGATGCTCAGAGTATTGTGGTCCAGGGAAAGAGAAGGTGTACCTGAGACTAAGGGGTCCAAAATAGAACATGCCTTATGGTGGCGAACTCTGATAATCTAGATTTTAATGTGTTCTAGATTTTACCGTGTTCTAGATTTGATTGAACAGAAAATTGAAAGCAGTCAGAAATTTAACCCTGGTGCCATATCTGAGTTTAGGGATTCCCCTGGTGGTAATGGCAGAGGGGTGGGTTGAAGAGGCAAGGGAGGATGCATGAAGTCCCTGCAGGTTTTCATGTCTGAATCTTTTCTTTTTTTCCCCACATTCAGGATAGGACTGATCTTTCATAGCACTGTGCCAAGGCGCTATTCAGCAGTGGCTTCCCGTTTCCATCCATCACTGCGTACAGCCCTCTTCTGTCCCTTTGACTGCTGTGTTAAACAGCATTTTGTTGAGTCCACCGTGGACAATGTTTACTCAGGATCCTCCCATGAAGCCACTTCTTCGCGCTATGCATAGAGTGCTGATGAAGTTCAATTCCTCTCCTGCTGCTTTTCCTCTACCAGCTGCCTCTTCTTGAGTGTTTCCTGATAATCCTAAAACTACCACTGCCCTGACGGATATGTAACTTCTTGAGTGTTTCCTGATAGTCCTAAAACTACCACCGCCCTGACGGATATGCAACTTAGGGGCTAGAGAGATGACTCAGCACTGAGAGCACACTCTGCTCATGCAAAGGACCTGAGTTTGGTTCCCAGCACACACACACACACACACATACACACACACACACACACACACACACACACACACACACATAGAGGCTCACAACTGCCTGTAACTCCAGTTCCAGGTTATCAAAACCATCTTCTGGCATCTATGGATTCTGCACACAATGTGCACAAACCCACTCATATGCACATAAATAAGAACAAAATAAAAAGTTAGACCTTAAATTCTGTTTTAAATGAATGAATGGACACCCACCGTTAGTAGGTTAGTGTCAAATATGAGACTAGATGCTTACTACCATAAAATTGTTGCCTAAGGGCTAGAGAGATGGCTCAGTGGTTAAGAGTACTGAGTGCTCTTCCAGAGGATCCAGGTTCAATTCCCAGCACCCACATGGCAGCTCACAACTGTCTGAAGATCCAGTTGCAAGGGATCTGACACCTTCACACCAATGCACATAAAATAAAGTTAAATAAACCATAAAAATATTTTAAAAAATTGTTGCCTAAATGGTATCCTTACAATTTCATGCACACATATGGTGAATGGTGAAAACCATGCCAATATCCCTGGAGGGGCACATGCAGTAACTTCTAGTTTACAAAATAGTTATTAGGTCTACTGTCTCTTACATTAAAGTACACGCACTATGTGTTACTCATTTCTATTTTGCTGACTAATGTTCTGACTTTAGTGAGATTAAATGACTTGCTAAGAGTCTGTATTTGGTCCTGTCTGAGGAGACTTCTGAATCCCAGTAGTGGAGCACAAAGCATGGTTCTTTCCTGCCATACTAGAGGTCTTGAGTACATGCCAGATCGTAAAGGAACACTCGTCTCCCCCAAAGCAACCTTAACATAGTCTCCGGTTTGCACACTGAATCAAGGTCCATGGACAGAGACTTGGAACTGTCCACCCACTGTTTTGCTCAGCACACTGACTTGATGTAGACAATCAGCACCTTGATTAAATAGAATCTGCAATCAGAAGTTTCTGAATAAGGAAGAATTTGATACATTCTAATGAGGTCATAATGTAAGCAAACGGAAAATCAGAAGGGATACGAATAAGGAAAACAACACCAAGACGGGATGCCAAAGTATCAAGTGAAGGGAAGCTGGAAAAATGCCTTGGAAAACTCAAAAGAGCATCACCAGAGCCTCCACTGTAACCCCAAAAGGGTGAAAGAGGAAGCCATGACGCCATGATGGTTATGATTAATCAGGCCTAGCACAGGGACATATGTCATTAGCATCTGCGCCACTCGGCAAGGGAAACATCCCAATCGCTTCAACACTGTCAACATCCCAAATTCCACTGTGTCTCTGGAAGCCACCTCCTTTGCTGCACAATGGCCTGTACTTTTCTTTTTTTTTTCTCGTTTTTTTTTTAAATATAATTTTTTTTATTGAAAAAAAAAAAGATTTCCGCCTCCTCCCCGCCT